>NC_091753.1:61275034-61485034 GCF_043380555.1 Nothobranchius furzeri | reverse complement strand
TGTCTGATTTTGTGAAAAAGCTTGATAAAATGTCTTTTTTAGTTTGGTAGGCATCTTTCTCAGTAGAAATGAATGCACTGGGGGCAAATGGAGACCCATCTAACATGGCAGCTGGCCACTATGGCAGCTCCAGTCCACGGGGCGTCTACGTATAGTTACGTAGACGTCTGTGGTAGACCCGCAGTTTAGAGACTTGGGCAATGGCGGCTCTACCAAAGAAAGCTAGAAATCCCTTTTCAGAGGAATCTAGGAAAAGAAAAAGAGAACACGACGAAGCAAGTGCAAAGACCAAAGTTAATACTGGGCAGGCTTTTCCTCACTGGAGAGCTCTTCTTGATAGAACGGCATGTGCTACAGACTCTGACTTAGCCGTGCTGCTAATGGATAAGCAAATGTAACAGAATGAAATGACTGTTTTTTCCTCCTCTGCACAAGACTAGTCTGCATGAGATAGGGCCTCAAGGTCTCATGCATTCCTTCTAGCCTGCTTATCTTCAGCTCAACAGAAGAATGGAGAATGAACTCTTCTTTTAATTCATCAAAGAACTCTATTTTAATAAAGCTAATCCATCAAAGTGTTAGTCAATGAATAAGATGTGACCGATCGGTGAAATCAAAATATTAATTACTTTATTATAATCCTATAGAATATGATGAGTAATATGACTTTAAATGTTCCAACAGGACTCATTTCACGTAGCGTTAAAAGACATGACACATTCCTTTCACTGATCCAATCAGAATCTGACAGATCTGACGGAGGCGTGGTTTTGATGGTGTTTGGTATTCTTCATTCGACAATAAACCAAAACATCCGAAGTATAAAACTATGCCACGTCATCTCTAACGCCGGGTCAAAGCTTTCCAGAGAAAGTGTCGGAGTGGCCAATCCTGATCTAAACTCTTCAACCGAAAGAACCAATGACAAGCTGAAAAATTCGTTGCTATTCCAACTGCAGCAACAGTTCCTTTCAGAATAAAAGCTGAACCATCAAGACCCAGCCTTGGGTCTCACCAGACGCCAACAAAGTGCCGTGACCCGGAAGTAACTCACAGACTGGACTGGTCGGCAACCGCTGCTTTTCCTACCGGCTCGGTTCCAGAGAGGGTCAAGCTGGACCTCGACATTCCTGATCTAAGGAGGACTTCCTGAAGGGTAGGAAGACCGGCAAATGGTGTCTCATGTGTTTATGAATCTCCTAACCAAAGCTTAACGCGAAGACATCACCTTCAGTTCCCATCAGAACTAATCGCTTCTTCGGATTTGCTGGTTCTGATTAACATCACACATCATCCATTCACCATCTCATCCACTTTAGTTACACCATACATTTAGTGTTTAAAGTCAGTCTAGTTTTATTTGTTAGTAATAAAATTCTTAACGTTTAAACTCGACTCTCTTCTTTTGTCTCTGAGTGAATATGAAGCGGTTATCTAATCCCTGCAATAAAAAGTTCCAATCTTCTGGTTTAAATAACCTCACAGATCCGTAAGGTGGATTTCATATTTCCTATGGAATCCCACGCCTTATGGCTTATTAAATAACATGTAATCAAATTCATTACACAAGTAATAAATGACTATATCTGGATTATTGTGTTTGGTCGGACATAAACTTGCTAAACAGTCCTGATAAAACTTTATTCAATGCTGAAATGCTGTTTATTGCGTTTATTTGGGCACGCGAGTTAGAAAACAGCCAGCAAACATGCCTCTTATGCGCGACAGAGACATCAGATTTTACAACGATGATGTTATGCATCAACCCTTGAGAGGGCGACAGAGAGCATTTATCTGCAAAGTTCAGGAGTGTGTCTTTAAGGTATCAAACATACCAAATCAGCCTGGCCCTGTGTAGAAAAAGGAACAGACTCATATGCTTATTAAATGGTTGTAAAATTCTTGAGGGCAATGATTGCAATCCAGTGTTTGTGATAACTGGTAAAGAATCTCTCACATCTTCAACGGAATTTGGTTCCACTCTTCTTTACAGAATAGTAGAACTAATATTTTAGCCCCAATAAAGGGGTTTCTTGCATGAAAATCTTCTTTAACGTCAAAGGCCAGACACTGTCCTTCAAGATGTTCTGCTACAGTACAGAGTAGAAATATTTAATCACTAACAACAAGTGGTCCATGTCCTGAAACAAAGCAGCCCCAGATCATCACACTACCAACACCAGACTGTTTCCTCGGAAATACAGAGGAAGTTTTACTCCAGATGGAATGGAAGGCAGGCCATTGTTCAATTTTCAGTCCACAGAAAGTCTTGTCCAACCTTGGTCCTCGAGGGCCCCCACGTCCAGCATGCCATAGTTGTCCCCTACACACCTGACTCAGTGATCTAATTAACTTTTCAAAGAGTCATCAGCAGAATGTTGTTTATTAGACAGACTGTTTTAGATGTTCTATAGTAAATGTGAGATGGGACTTTGTTTTGGCCAGCAGAGGTTATGGCCTCCCTATCCACCTTTCCTTCTGTTGAACCACGAACTTTGACCAAAACTGCACCGGCCATCTGGGCTACCAGGACTTTTCCTGGTAGGCTGAAGGGTGAGTGGGCTGGTGCAACCGTAAAAAGAAAAACAACGCAGTTGGGGACGGATTGGTAATTGGCCTTTTGTGTGTAAGTTGGCATATGACTTAAGCCTAGTATATATTTCTCTGTCAGCTAGGGTTCGGAGACACACGCACACACACATAGACAGAGATGTTTTCCTTTCAAACTTCGATAGAAATTTAGCATGTCTCTGTCACCTTCTGTCGAGCTTGCAGCAGCGGGTTTGCATAGACGATTGATGGCGCTGCATGTCTCTGCACCCCTGCAGACGGAGAGGTATAAAATAGGCTTTAGTGAGTAAAGTCTGTGCTGTAAAAGGTCTTTGGTTGGTTAATTAGACAAAAATAGTGTTTTATAAATACAGCTTATTTACTAGACCAAGGGCCAATGGGACCATTAAAGAGGTTATTGTGTTCTTTAGACATAAAACTAAATGAAAAGACAACAGAAACTGAATGAGGGAATTAGGAGGCTCCAACACGAGCTCAGCTCAACACCATACACACTTCCATCGAATGATAACTGCTGACTCTGGGTCATTGACCTCTTTTTTTATTGCTTGTTCATTCAGGAGGTATGGCAGTATGCTGGAGGGATACCTATGATGCAGACTTTAGAGCATTTTGACTTTACTAAACTGGGATGCAAAATATCTTCATGCCTGGGATGAATCACAAAAGCTGCAATTCCAATAGTACCTGCTCAGTGCAGCTCGACATGATTCAACACAACTATGCATGGCTTGGGTGGTGCTCCGTTAGAATGGAGAAAAGGCTCTAGTTGGTGCATTCATCAAAGCAAGGTGATGTGTACCCAACACATAAACAACACAACAATGACAGACATGGTAGTAATGTTGAAGAATCCGTTCAGCCGTGGGCTGAGCCACAAGTTTTTTGTCAGTCCATAAACCCGGAGAAGGCTGCAGATGGGGAGGCAGCAGGTGTAGCTGGGGTGACCAGTGATTTATCTTCTACACTAATCTTGTGTCTGTTCTAGTCTTGTTAGATCTCAGTGCTGCCTTTGACATAGAAGACCACAATGTTCTTGTAGAAAGGTTTGAACATGTTGTAGGGATCAAAGGAACAGCACTAGGCTGGTTTAAATCCTACCTGTCTGACAGATATCATTTTGTAAACGTAATGACAAATCTTCATACTTGAGGGTTACTTGTGGAGTACCACAGGGTTCAGTGTTTGGACCAATTCGTTTTACTATATATATGCTCCCAATTGGTATTATCATTAGACAGCATGGGATAAATGGTAAAATGGTAAATGGCCTGTATTTGATATAGTGCCTTCTAGAGTCCTGGAACCCCCCAAGGCGCTTTACAAAACAACCAGTCATTCAACCATTCACACACACATTCACACACTGGTGGGGATGAGCTACGATGTAGCCACAGGTGCCCTGGGGCGCACTGACAGAGGCGAGGCTGCCGAGCACTGGCGTCACCGGTCCCTCCGACCACCACCAGCAGGCAACGTGGGTTAAGTGTCTTGCCCAAGGACACAACGACAGCGACAGACTGAGCGGGGCTCGAACCTGCAACCTTCCGATTACGGGGCGAGCACTTAACTCTTGTGCCACCGTCACCCACTGTTATGCTGACGATACTCAGTTATATCTATCCATTAACCCTGTTGAACCTAATCGGTTGAGTAGATTACAGGCTTGTCTTGAAGATGTAAAAAATTAGATGACTCAAAACTTTTTGCTTTTAAATCAAGACAAGACTGAAGTTCTCATATTTGGACCAGAAATCCAGAAAAGGAAATTGCTTAGTCAATCACCTGACCTGAATGGCATTACATTAATCTCCGAGAACAAAGTAAGGAACCTTGGTGTTATCTTTGACCAGGACATGTCATTCAAATCCCAGGTCAGGGGTGGACATTAACTTCAAAACCAACCGGCCAGCCGGGCCGGTAACTCTGAATATTTACCGGCCCCGCCAAGAATCTACCGGCCCCGCTGGTCAGCTGCCAAAACGAGTCAAAATAACAACTGAACCATTTTAAATGTAATAAACCTTTATTTTGTACACATTCACAAACATAATAACGTATTCAAGTTTGAATTTTTTTGTTCCCTCAACAAAACACAATTTTGTCGTTGCATACTTCCAGCATACAACGCAGTACATCACCAACTCCACTTTGCTGTACTCGAGCCTTTGGCTGTGTTCGAGATGAGCCAGTTCTAAGCAGATTAGACCAGCAGTGATCGGCGAGCAGTGCATGCCGGTTAGATTTGTGTCCGAATTGACGCCGACTTGCTCTGACGTCATGCATACGTAGGCAACGATAACCTTGTGAGATCAAGGCGGCCGCAGATTTTGGAGCAAGGCGCTGCAGTTGCTCTCCCTTGGCTGCAAAACCTAGAGGATGATGGGAAACACCTGGCTCTCACCTGATCAAAGATCTGATTGGTTCATATTTTGATCCAAACATCCGGTGGTAGAACATGAAATGTTAGTTGGCCACATGTATTCTGTAAATCATGTTACGTTGATGATGACAACAATATAGGCCATAAAGAGGAATGTGTTTTGTGTTCTTTTGTCACGTTTCCTATGAGCACACTGAAGCTACAGCTGCTAACCTTTACTTATTATTACAGTCATGTCTCCATATACAATATATGACATCCACAAGCACGTGAGGATGGGTTTCAGCTGTTAACAGGCACCAGAATTAAAATTGAAAATTGAACAAGTATGCTAACGCGATATCTTCATCCATCGTCACCCCCGAGCTACACATGTAGGGAAATCCAAGAGATTCAACTGGCAGAAACAACTGGTTCACACCATAGTCTCTCTCTCTCTCCTCTCTCTCTCCACTCACTCACTCACTCACTCACTCACTCACTCACTCACTCACTCACTCACTCACTCACTCACTCACTCACTCACTCACTCACTCACTCACTCACTCACTCACTCACTCACTCACTCACACACACACACACACACACACACACACACACACACACACACACACACACACACACACACACACACACACACACACACACACACACACACACACACACACACACACACACACACACACGTAGAGGAAAAGAGCTGAGGAAATTGAGGACACCAGGTAGTTAAAAGAAAAACCACAGCGGAGCCGAGGCGCGCCTCGAATGGGGCGCGTCTGATCTGAACTGAGGAGCGGCGAGCAGCGAGCAGCGGCCGGACTTCGTGAGCGATTCGCTTCGGGCGCTTCCGCGGCCGGTGTGTCCCCGGCGTAAACGCCGGCTTTCAGCCACTCCCCCTGCTGCTTCCGTCTGTTTTCCAGGCGAGGCGCTGCTCAACTCGAACACGGCCATTCTCTGTGCCTCCCGTCTTCTTTAAACCGCCAAGAATCGTTCCACCTACGCACACGCTTCTCTGCTTCATACCGTTTCGAACTGTCTCGCTTCTCCTCACCAGTTTTAAAGCGTTTTGCCGGAGATTTCATCAAGAAATCCAATCCCAGTGGTGGCGCGATCTTCCTGCGTGCTTGTGTGTTTCTAGCGTGGTTCCACTTCGTCTTTAATAGTGACTTATAGTTCACGTGACTATAAATAATCGTGCAGTACGTGCACGAATCGTACAAGTGCAGTAGGTGGCTAGAGGCGCGCAGGTTCACGCGCGCGAAACGAAAACGGCAGCTTCCTACAGGGCGGGGCCATGATGTAGGCGAAAGCCGGTGTGTAAATGACAAATAAAGCTTGGGCGCCACCCGGGCGGTAAGTCGTCAAGTATTTACCGCCCGACGAGAAAATTTAGCGCCAATGGCGCTCGGGCGCTTTAACGGTCCACCCCTGCAGGTTAAACAGGTTTGTAGGATTTCCTTTTTCCACCTTCAGAATATTGCTAAGATTAGAAGCAGCCTTTCCAGGAGTGATGCTGAAAAACTAGTTCATGCATTTATTACATCAAGACTGGATTACTGTACTCCATTACTCTCAGGAAGTCCACAGAATGTAGTTAAAAGTCTTCAGCTTGTCCAAAATGCTGCAGCTCGAGTTCTGATGAGAATTAAAAAGAGAGATCATATCTCTCCTGTCTTAGCTTCCCTACATTGGCTACCTGTTAAATTCAGAATAGATTTTAAGATCCTTCTTCTCACATATAAAGCTCTTAATAATCAAGCTCCATCATACATCAGTAATCTGATTGTTCCATACGTTCCTAACCGAGCACTTCGCTCTCAGACTGCACGTTTACTGGTGGTTCCCAGAATATCTAAAATTAGGATGGGAGGCAGATCTTTTAGTTATCAGGCTCCTCTCCTGTGGAACCAGCTCCCAGCCTTAGTCCGTGAGGCAGACACCTTGTCTACTTTTAAGAATAGGCTTAAAACATTTTTATTTGATAGGGCCTATGGTTAAAATCTGATGTTAGCCTAAATCTGGACAAGTGGGGGAGTAGAGGGAGGTGGAGTGTACAGTCGGCAAAGACGGCTCTCCCTTGCCCTGACTCCAACATGCCTACATCTAAATAGGATAGATTATCCAGAGTTATCTCTGTAGTTGTGCTGCTATAGGCTTAGGCTGCTGGAGGACACACTGACCACTTCTCACACTCTACTGCTTTCTTCTACTATCTGCTCTTTAACTGTATTATTTCCTGCTATTTCAGCTGTTAACTTTATTTTCTCTCTAAGTGTTTTTCTCCCCAGAAGAAGCTACAACGATGTTCTGCTGAGCTGTGGTGGCCTCATGGAGGGGGCCATCGTCTAGCACACTGCTGCTAACCACTAAAACATTCTCCCTCTCCTGATAATAACACTTTACTTTCCTTGACGTTGGATGTGCTACTACTAGTTTACCCGTTTATTTATAGATTCACTAGGATTAATACAATAAAGTTTATCTCTCATCTAATAGAATATTTACTAAGAAATCACTATGTACCCATAGAAAAATTACTTGGTGTGTGTGTGTGTGTGTGTGTGTGTGTGTGTGTGTGTGTGTGTGTGTGTGTGTGTGTGTGTGTGTGTGTGTGTGTGTGTGCGTGCCTGCTCTGTCTTCTCCATCCCCAGTGAGTCGTGGAGGATGGCTGCTTATACTGAGCCAGGATCCTCTGGAGGTTTCTTCCTGTTAAAAGGGAGTTTTCCTCTCCACTGTCGCTGCATGCTTGCTTAGTATGAGGATTGCTGTAAAGACTCTGACACAAGTCTCAATGCAATTTGCTGAGTTCATTATATAGGAAACTTTTTTTTGATTGGCTTAATGAACTGACCTGAACTGGAATGTTTATTATGTGAAGTGCCTTGAGACGACTCTTGTCGTGATTTGGCGCTTTATAAATAAACTTGAATTGAAATGAATTGAATTCAACCCCATAGCCAATCGCAGTTGCTGACGTAGCATATTTTGGCCCGACTCAGCATGCATGGAATCACATTTAAGGTGGTACCCACAACTGATGAAAATGCTGTCCAACCAAACCAAATCAATTTGAGTCGCACTGAGTTGGTACTAACGGTATCGCAGCTAAAATGACTGTAGGCCGATTGTCTATAGAGAGAAATAGGAATCAAAAGATCTGTGCATGTGTAATATGTAACTTTTGTTTACCTTTTTGTGAGCAACTTCGGCTCCAAGGCATATAAATCATTTAATACACACACATTGATCCATGGACAAAAAGATATTTATGCACATATCAGATTACAAGTACACAAATGGTTTTGAGAAAGGTCAGAACATGTTTGAACCAAAGACAAAAGACAGATCTGATATTGAAGAACGACTAATTCAGCAGTGATTAGAAATGAATGTGTCAGTCAGAGTGATGAGTAGATTTTAACTATATCTAATCCTATCGTTAAAGGTTTAACATGGAACCTTTAAAGTTACAAATATCCTGCACCCATCTAGAAGCTAGCATAACTTTGAGTTTTATAAGCAGTCAATGAGCTGTAATGGAATGAAAGGACTGTTTTCCACCTAAAAGTCATTTCCCCCCCTCTCCTCAGCAGGAACTAATCTGCATGAGATATTGCTCAAGGTCATGCATTTGCTTCTGAACTGCTTCCCTTCCAGCTCAAGAGAAGAATGAAGACAAAGGACTCTTTTCTTTTAATAAATCAAAGAACTCTATTTATAATAAAGCTAATCAAACAAAGTTAGTCAGTAATAAGACGTTGACCAATCTGTGAAATGACAATGTTATGATTAGTAAGCTTTAATAAGTAATATGACTTTAATCTAGCTGCACTACACATGCTGATGACACGTAATGTAAACGCATGACACATTGCTTTTACTCATCCAATCAGAACCTTCCTTTCTGAAGCGTGGCATAGTCTCTGTGGTGTTTATAAATCTGCCAACTTTGATTCGACCATAAATCAAAACATCCAGATGAATAAAACCAGTCCCCACGCCATCTTAGTTCAGTTCACCGCATGCTAAGAGAAGTATCGGACCGGCCACCTGGACTTCCTCTTTAAGCAAAGAACCAACAAGCTGGATAAAATCTGTTGCATTTTACCAACCAAGCAACGGTTCCTTTCAGAAAAAAAGCTGAACTCACTGACCCCAAGGGGGGTCCATCTGACGCTGTCAACCAGCTGTCGCTTTTTACCTGGAGTCAATCCAAAGACTAGTCTGTCGTACTGCTGACGCTGTTTCATCGGCTCCGGTACCGAAGGGGGGTCCGAGGACCTGGCATTCTGGATCTGTACGGAGGTCTCATCCTGAAGGGTATGTGTGGAGCGACAACATGGCGTCTCATGAGTTTATGAAACTCCGATCATAGCTTAAGAGCAAAACATCACTTCATCACTCAGACTTGCTTCTCCGGATACGAGAGTTCTGATGACAACATCACTCACACATACACCATTCATCTCATGTCTCATTCACACCAAGATCCATCCATTCACTTAGAATTTAGTTAGTCTTGTTTAAAATTTGTTTAGAAATAAATCTTCTTAAATTTTAAAGGGGACTCTCTCTTCTGTTGTCTCTCAGTTAATATGAAGTGTTACATAATCCCTGCAATAAAAAGTTCCAATCTTCTGGTTAAAAGTACCCAAAGATCCATAAGATTGATTTAATATTTTCTATGGAATCTTATTACATAATGGTGAGCCATTTTGCCAGATATTTGTACATTTTTGACACTTTGTGCTAATTCTGAGACATTTTTAAACAGTAAACACAAAATTATAAAACTTGATGTTTCTGGTTGAAAACGGGACGATCTCGTAATCCACCACTAGAGTGCAGCATCTCCATTTAAAGTCAAAAGGGGGAGTGACACTGGTCAACCTCCAACAGGAGGCGCTGGTTCATCTCAAATCATTCAAGGCTGACGTGTCATTTCTCAGTCATTTTAGTCTCAGACAGTGGTATCTGAAAGGATTTCCTGCTTCTTTAAGGTGAATACTGTATTTTTATGTCTTTTCTGAGCGTTTCGTGACACTGTGGACTATTCTTGTGTAAAGTAGATAAAAGAATATCTCCACGGGAAGCTCGCTTTCTCCAGATTGCCATCTGATCACCGGTAAATCAGCCCAATAAGATTGACTAGCATCAATTGCTAACAGTCTAAAATAAGCTTTTAAAACGGTAGAGCATCAAAAGCAGCACGAACTGTACACACTAATTAGTCCGTAATATTAACACCAATGCCTCACAAACGTTTTGGTTACTCGGACTGGTCGGTTCTAACAGAATTCGACCGCAAAGCCCTGTTTAGCCAACAGGCCCCGCTAGCTTAGCACAACCAGCCGCTAACTAGTAAACTCAGTTTAGACAGTCGGTATACGCGTTTCCGACAACCTGTCAAGCCGTCTGACACAGCGAATCTGTGTCTTAAAATCTGCTACGCCTATGGGAAAAACTCCGACATCGTTTGAGTAGTTTTAAGCGGTGGTTTTTGCACTTTAGTGTGTAAAACTTTAACCGGTGACGTCATCCAGACTCACCGACATTTGGTGTGCAGCGGAGCGAATGCAAGTCAGTACACCCGCCCGTACCCACCATCGGCGTGCTGCCGCCACCTAGTGAGCATTTCTGTTCATCACATTCCCTTTGGTGAAAAGCATCATTTCTGATTAAAAACATGTCAGAAGGGGAACAATTGGGTCTTCCCTCAGTAGGTAGACAGGTCATTGACTGTAGAATCTTGTGTAGGTTTTACCAGTATGACTGTTCATGGTTTTGATGATGGTTTTCAGAACTGTTCAGCTACTGAGCTGATGAAAATGTTACTGACACATGTGGAAAGTGCCCAGAGAAGGTGAGCATGTCAAGCCAGCTGCCCGCACAGATACCCTGATGGAATTTGCTGTCTTACTGTCTCATCTCTGGGACAAAGAGGTTATTGTGCACTTGGACACACAAGAGAGAAAGCGCACACTTTCTGAACAACAGCAAAGAGGAGGAGCCTGTGATTCTGACTCTTAACGAGAAACGGTACAGCGAGGAGCTGATGGAAGCTCGGAAACAGCTGAGTGAAGCTCAGACAGAAATTGCAAATTTGTCGCATAAGAATCAGTCGGAGGGTAAAATTGCTATCTTGGAGAATGAGAAGTGTGCTTTAAAGGTTGATGTCATTACCTCTGCATCTCGGGTACGTAACCGAGAAGATGAAATTGAGGATTTAAAATGACAGAATTCTGCACTCACAGGAGAAAGGGGGACCCCTTTACTCCACCGACCTCCTCCTCCACTTCTGCTACAGTTGCTGCTTCACCGGCTGCTATTGCTGCTAGTGGGGTTGCACCTGCTGCAGCTGGGGTGGGACCAGCACCTCAGTTACCTCTGGCTTCTCAGACATCACTTTCAGCGATGTCCGGGAATGACCTTGGAGGACAAGATCTTTGTGATAAGGTTAACCTTCGATGCCGTGGGTTCGCTTATTGATCGCAAATGATTTTGACAAGCTGGAAGCTGCGATTCAGAAAGAGTACACTTATGGTGCTAAGGAGGCTGGCATACATTAGCTTTGTCAGTCAAACAGGGTCGTACTGAAGACCCACAAGCCTTCTATCTATGCCTCTTCAACGCATACTATGGTACGGAATGTAAGGACGGGATGGAAGAGGAAAAAGGTTTCAAGGTTGAGAATCTACATGCCCAGTATAGCCCATACATGGGTACTGTAGACCTTAAAACCACACCCATGGATGAGCTCAGAAGAATGGCGAGTTGTGGCTTTACACGGTTTGGCAAATCCAGTAAGGGTTCGCACGCTCCATCAGTTCTGGCGGTGGAGGCAAAATCCTCCTTGCTGCAACTCGAGGGGACTGCACCAGGGACTCATAAAAATAAAAACCAAAACGATGGGTCTAAACAACAGGCCCAGAAATCAAATAACAACTCCAAGCCAAAAGGCTTTCCAAATAACAAGCCTCAAAATCCAAATAGACTCCACCGGCTCGTGGAGGGGACCCCAAGTCACCACGACTCCACCGCGATAAACATCGTGTTTCTTTTAAAGACAAAGGGGGTTCATCAGGCTCCTTCAGGAGACAGTCGCCTCGCCCAGGCAAGAGACGCACTCCTTCTGGCCAAAATTCACCACATAGTGCTCGCAAGAACTACAGTCCTGCCCCAAGAACGAGAACTGATTCTGGGAGCCGGTCTCCTGGAAAAATTCACGCCCTGGGTGCCGCACTTCTTGACCTGTTGAAAGATTCGAACGATCATATGTTGGTTCTGTGCATCTCTGCGGTAGAACCTCCTCAACCTGCCTGTGGCTTGGTTGTGAAAACAGGTCCTGCAGAGGTGGAGCCTGCCACAATGGTGCATTCACCGACACCTGAGGTCTCAGCGAAGCCTGCTGTAGTCGCGTCCGTCAGCGCTAGTCCTCTAGCACCCACAGAACCTGCAACCAGACCTGGCCAACCAAGCTCACCGATCAGACTTCCATGAAGGGTTCTCTGCAGTATCATCCGTAATAGTCCTATTGATAAACCTCACATTCTGGTGACCCTGGAGGGGGCGCTGGACTGTGAGGGTGTAGTGGACTCCGGTTCAGATTTCACCATCATGTTCAGCTCTCTCTGGAAGCAGGTCCGCATGGCTGCAGCTGCACAGGGTCGCGTCTTAAGACTCATGCCCTGCGCTGTGGACATCCATCCGTACTCTTCAGGTCAAATGCCCTTGTCAAACGTGGTGTCCATCAACTTCACAGTGGGAGACATGTTCAAGAGCCATCCAGTGTTTGTAATGAACGTTGAAGCGTTTCCTTTTGTGTTGGGAGTGGACCTGCTCCAACGCTTAAAGGCTGCAATTTCACTCGGTGATTGGACACTCCAAACTTGGTTGACTCAACCGATGCCCTTGACGTCTCTTGAGCATCTCAATACCTTTTCAGGTGGTGTTAACCACAACTGCACCACCAGCCTGGTCGGCCAATCCAGTACCAGTAAGGTCAGTGACATCCAGAGAGTCTGCGTCGTCTCTGCATCAGGACCACTCCACCCTGTGGTGGGGAAACCACCTACCCTAGTGGGAGATGGCGGTTGCGGTGACATACCACCTGAGACTCCGCACCCTGCGGTGGGGACACCACCTGCCAAAGGGGGGACTGATGGTGGCGCTGATACTCCGGCTGAAGCCCAGTACCTCGCGGTGGGGACTCCACCTGCCGAAAGACAGGCTGATGGTGTCACTGACACTACTGCACTACAGCAGGCGCTGGTGACCTCTAGCCCCGAGGTTGGAGACTCACCTACCAAAGGAGAGGTTGAACGGTGCCCTGTACCACCAGTGATTGGCCCTGATCTCTCTGACTGCACCTGTGTGCCGACCGAGGGCCCTACAGAGCGCTCACCTGCGCCGAACCGTCGCAAGGCCGCGCCAGTCTACAGTCTACAACGTTCCCGTTTTCCATTTTCAGGTCTGATAAAGTACTTTTTGTTAGTCGCGTGTTTCAGTCTGTTATCAACCGCAGTTGAAATTCATTCTCAGCCTCCTCTCACACGTCTGTACGAACCCGGGCCCTCTTCGGGTATCACACTCCGAGACCGCCCAGGTCTACTAATGACTAACTATCATCTATTTACACAAAAGATTTTCGTCAAATTTGACCCCGCTATGGCGTGTACTGATAAGACGAATGCCTTCGGCAACCTCTCGGAAACGGGGGCCCGCTGGACTATTACCCTGACACAGCATGCAGAAGCTGATATCTGTCACATGCTAATTCAGGCACTTAAATTCACAGTTTCAAACAGTGACCTTTCCAGTACCAGCATTAGGCCAAAGCGTTTCCTGGATGGATTTTTCTCAGTTGCTAATACAATTGGCAATCTTTTAAATTTCGGATTCTCTTCAGTCAACTCGATTGAGATTAACGCAGTTCGTCGACACGTTGATGAGCTTAACAGAGAATATCCGGCTCTACGTAAGCAGGTACTGCAGCAGCGGCACACCCTGAGACAGCTGGGCACGCCTGAAAAACAGACTATGGTGGTACTCAACACTCATAGCGACATTTTGCGTAAAACAACTTCCGCTGTGAATGAGTTGCATTCCTTTGTGAATGTTGATTATGCTCATACACAGATGCTGACCACTTGCCTGTCCGACTATGGTCGGGACGTGAGCGCTTCGATCGATACCTTCCTCATGGGGAGGATCCCTCTGTACCTCGTGTCCCTGGCCATGGTCCGGTCTGCGATTGCTCGTGTGACCTTGAAGGACCCAATGGCTCTTCAGACTCACTTGGCTTTCTCATTGGGCAATGCTATCCCGTTAAGTGTCAATCCAGATGCTAGAGAGCTAGCCTTCATCATCAACTTACCTATTGTGTCTCCAAATGACATCTATAGATTAAGAGATGTGGTGAATGTAGGGAACTGGGTTGACGACACTCATGTCAGGTTACATACGCCTCCGGTCATCGCGTAACATGAGGACACGCCGCACGTCCGTTTAGTCCCGGACTTGCGCGTGTGTTCTCTCACATGTGGCCTACACTTCTTGTGTCCAGGTACACCTTTTCTGCGTGGCGGTGCCACTGGTGTGTGTGTGGCATTGATGAGTTGTCAGATGATTCAAAATGTCCTATGACTGTGACTCCACGTTCAGATGTAGCTGTTGTTGTTGGTTGACCGTTGGTTACTTAATACCCCTGTTAGAGAAGCTGATGTTTTCTATGAGCGCCATGGTGTTTCCACACACAGTAGCGGTTTTAGGCACGGGCAGACAGGGCAGTTGCCCGGGGCGGCATTTTTTCATGACACAAAAGGGGTGCACAAGCGCTGAGTAAAAAAATAAAAAAGAAAGAAATCTGCGCTGCACCGAGGTTTTCTATTCTATCTGTCATATCACAGAGTCTGGAGAGGAAACAGCAAGTTGGCGCCCCCTGCAGCTGCAGGCGCTCCTGCTGACTGAGAGGGTTCAGATGCACTTTGTGTGTATGAAAAACAGGAAGGGGAGGGGTGCGGCGGGGGAATTCACCTCCGGGTCTTTCCCAAATGAAATGAGCGGGTAGGGGCTGAATCAACTGTATTAACATGGCTAAAGTCAATCACATCTTGATGTTCTTCCATTTAATGCACATTTCATTCATAACATCATAAACACAGGCCTATCATTCTTTCAGGTTTTTCTGAATTGTGTGAAATGGCCGAATAAAAAAAGGAAAAACAAAACGATTTTGTGGTCACCCCCCCATCAAGGTCAAATTGTTTAGTCCAGACTAAAGGAAACTTATTGAGTCAAGAGCCAAACAGAAGAGATGAACATAAAAAGGCTAAAACCACCAGGTGCCCAATTCAGGAATAAAAAAGAAAAAAGAGGATAAAGATAAAGGTATGTACACTCTCATGATGCATGTTTTCAATTTTTTGAACCAGTTAACTGGGATTTTAACGGTTAAATTCGGTCAGCTAATCGCTAACAGAGCTAATAGGGCTGAAATATTGAAACGAATATTCAAATGGTTCGAAAAAAGTCCTTGAATCGTTTTTTCATAATTAACGTGTTAAAATCCCGGCTCTAACTTTTTTTTACATTAGTAAATAATTTTACATATAGTTTAGCATTATTTTTGGTCATAAAAATACTTAACGCAACAGAAAATCTGAGGAGCCACATGGGAGCTGAAAGAGCCGGCTCTTTTTGGTGAGCTGAGCCAAAAGAGCCGGCTCTCTAAAAAGAGCCGCAATTCCCATCACTAACATGTAAATGTCACTTCTGCAAGCGGACTCGGAGCCTCTACAAGATAATGCATTTTAGCCTGTTTTTCTATATATTCTGCGGACGCTGCAATTTTTTCATTTGTAGCACTTGGTTTCAGCTCACACCGTACATCTGGTAGCAACACGTCGGTCTTAAAATGTGCTAAAAATATCAGTTTTTACTACACGTCAGACTTTTTATTGTGCTGTTATTGATGTCTGTTGTCCCTCGGGATTGCTGCAGGAGGACACAGGTATTTATGAGCTGCGGAGGAAAATGAAAGAAAGTAAATAAATCTTCTGTGATCAATATAACTTGACATAATCACAGCAAACATGCTTTCTCGACAATCCTTGTTAGTGAGAGAAAAAAAAAGTGTAGAAATTAAAACGGACGTGTGTTAATAGGGAAATAGCTGGCGAGACATGTTTGCGCATGCGCCATGAGCGGTTCTGGTGCTGTTTGGGCCGCAGCCGCTCGCATTTGTTTACTGTGAAGTAAAGTTGAAGTGCTGAAGTTTTGAAAACTAATTTTGAATAAAACTTGAAGAATAACTGGCAATTGCATGCTCATTTCAAGAGGTCTTTCATATTTTATAACATGCTATTTGATATAATGGTTTACAAACGCAAAAGGGTAATTTTTTAGAGTACTCCATTAATCGATAAATGGATCAATAGAGTACTTGATTACGAAAATATTCGATAGCTGCAGCCCTTGATTACAGCGACCTTAAAATCCTGTGGTACATACCCATTTACTAAGGATAGATTGATTGTATCTAGAATGGGGGCAGTAACCAAAGGAAATGCATCTTCAAACAATTTGGTTGGGATTGGATCTAAAATGCAAGTGGAAGGTTTAGATGAAGCTAATATTTTTGTTAACTCTGAAAGCTCAACTGGATCAAAACGGTTCAAACACTTATGAGGTTCTAGAGTCACCTCTGATGCTGCCTCACTTACTGAGGAAGAAGAAATCACATTAGGGAGGATGCTAATGATTTTGTTTCTAATAGAATTAATTTTACTTGCGAAGAATCCCATGAAGTCATTGATGCTGAAGGCTAAGGGAATAGATGGCTCAGAGCTATGATTCTGTGTAAGTTTGGCAACTGTACTGAACAGAGATTTTGGAATATGCTTATTCTCCTCAATTAGCAATGAAAAATAAGCAGTTCTAGCTTGTCGAAGCTTATTTTTATAACGCACAAGACTATTTTAGATGGTGAACACAACTGATTTATTTAATTTAGTGATGAATCGCTCCTGTAGACACCCGTGAAGGCTGGGAGACATTTCAGAAGTTAGATTAAGGTGTTAAAGAGACCAACGCACATCGAGGAGACAGGTAACATTTTTGGTTCTACTAAACAGACACTAGGGGGTGCTCGAATCAAGCCAAAATTGCCAGGTGTGCCTTTTAAGTTTTCTGCCTTTAAAGCATTTGGATCTGACAGTGTTTTAACAAATTCCCTATTTTTACAGAGATAAATGGTCATACCAGCTTAATAAAATCATGAAACAAATTTAAGCCCAGCCAATCAAGAGATGGGTGGTTGTGGCCAGTGACCGCTGTCAGTTAGTTTCACATCTGGTACAACTCAGCCCAGCCCGCATTGCATATATTGTTTTCATGCCTAGGTGGCCTGGTACTTTTCCCTATCCTACCGGGCAGTTTTTCAGCCCTTATCCTCTGGTGGTCTGCTCAGGGCTGCTCCGGGCCAACGTACCCACTACGACTGATTGGCCAGCTCAATTACACGCCTGCCGTTAGCGGAAGCCTCTGATTGGCAGATAGAATCAACCAGCAGAAATGGCTCATTCTGGAAAGTACTCAAAAGGACAAAAATAGAGTTGGTGAGATCTGTTTTAGAGATTTTAAATATAAGGTATTTATGATTAAGTCGTTATTTTTGCTGTTTTTTTAAGAGTCACGGAACGTTGCGCACTAGGATGATGTCGATGCCTTAACAACCAAAACAAAGCGGAGACTCACCTATTACATCAGGAAGAATTTGCGCGTTTCGAGCGTTATCCGTTCTTTCATAATCCGTTATTGAATTGTGATCGGCAGAAGCTTTTCCGGTTCGCTCCTCACTTTTTTCTACAGCAGCGGCCCAAAACGATCTCCTAACACATGGATGTTCTGCCTCCTGATCATGTGACGTGTGACGCAGATGAAGATCGGCTTTAGAGCTGAGACGTTTGTTCTCACGGTGCGGGGGCTCATCCGACGCCCATACAGTAAAAAAATGCCAGTGACGATTGGCTGTAAACGGTTGGATCTAAAATGACGACTTTAGTCATCAATGGCAGTGAATGAGTTAAGCATCGGGGCTATCATATTACTGTAGGGTATCTTATGCCTTCATTTTCATAGGTTAAGGTTGTTTGCAAGTTAGGGCACCTCTCTAATCATCAGTTTAAATGTTTATCATTTAATCTAAATTAAACTCACAGCTGATTATGATTTAGACCTGTTTTCACCAGTTGTCATTATTCTAGAAGAGAAACAGACCTGCTGCACACAGCTCGGTAAAATAGGGCAGTTTCATTATATTTCATACCCAGGTAAGGCACACCTGTTTATCCTATGTACTCTGCTTTAATAAGATAACCTTAGCTTGAGATATGTATAGATATAAAGTCCAACAGTGTGAAAAAAGCATCAAGATTCATTATAAGTTCCCATTTTACATTTTTCAATTGTATTTACATTTTTTTAATTAAAAAAAAGATAAATACTATTTTGCAAAACAGGGCAGAATGGTTATTATAGAGCTAAGTTCACATTTCCTTTACAAAGTTCCCCAAAACAGCTGTTTTGTTGTCGGCAGGAGGACAGGGAACACGGTTTGCTGCTAAATGAAATAGCCAATCGTAGGAGAGTCCTTCTAGCCAATCTAAGGCAAGAAAGGCGGGATCTTCCTTGGAAATCCAATGATTCCAAATCACATGCCCTGGGGCTCACTGGCAGAGGTGAGGCTGCCGTACACTGGCACCACCGGTCCCTCCGACCACCACCAGCAGTCAAGAACGGTGACGTGTCTCGCCAACGAACACGACTGCCACAGACTAAGCAAGCCACAGACCTGCAACCCTCCATTTATGGGGCAGGCACTTGACTCCTCTGACACTGTCTACACTAACTTAGAGTTTTTAAAGAAGCAGCTATTCGGAAGATGCTGAAGAATTCCAGAGGTAGGAGCATTTCTAATAACAAAACGCTGCTGAGCCATAAACATCTGTCAAGTGAACCAAACAGTGATGGGCTGGAAAAAGTAGAAGAAATATTTGAATACAACCCTTGGCTGTAATCATAGGACGTAGAACCCCTGGGGACAGGGTGAGGAGGTCAGTCATGAGGAGGAGCTAACATGGGAGTCACTGTTCCTGAATGAAACATCTCTAACTTCTTCAACAATTGGTGAAAAGTGAAGCTAAAATATCCTATTTGCAGTTTGCAAACCCCTACTGCACCCCCACCCTGACACGGTGCACTTAAACCATCGACTTCTATATACGTAGGCATTATACAGACATAATATGACATATATAGACTTAAACATCTAATAAAAATTGCTAATTTGAACATCCAGCAGTAAAATATAAAGATACTATAGGGACCCTAAGTCATTCCGCACCATGGGTGCCTGGAAGAATGGAAAAATGAATGCAGGTCAATGGGGCTAAAAACGCTATTTTTCTAATTCTGCTTGTTTTGTGCCATGGATTTCACATATGATGTCTGTGGATTTTAAAGATACATTTTGATACCAAGAACATACTTATTTTTTAATGGGGGAATGTTAGGTTTTGTGTGAAAATAAGTCCAGGGCTACAAATGCGCTTCACGAAAGTGACGTCATCGAATCAGACCCGGAGAAAACTGAAGCCTGATTCATGCTCCTCCGTCTGCGTCAGAGCGGAGACACGCAACGTCCTTGCGGACCTGCCGGAGAGCTCCGCAAGTACGTACGGAGTCGAGCTCTCTTTTCTAAACATCCGTCAGTCGAGACGGACAACGCAAGCTTGTGATTGGTCAGGACGTCGCTGTCGTCTACACCGCCGGCATTGCGCCCTCAAAAACATAAAGAGAGCCGAGGATAACTAGCGGCAGACACGGAGAAGCTTGAAGAATACCTCGCGAAAAAACTCTAAAAATATGAACGTTTAATCCCCCGTGACTGGAGGAGTGAAAAGATGCGCAGCAAGCGTTTTATTTGTGGATGGAAACGACAGGAAACGTGGGTTTAGAGGTGGGGAGCACATGAAGAGGTGGAGGAGGAGGAGAGACAAATATGTCCGTGTTAAAAGTCTCTTATATACACAAAAAACACAATATAAGCACACGATCTTGGACCGATACATGACAGGATACCACAGAACAGCGCTACGCCCTCTGCTGTCCTGGCGGGGAATTGCTTTGCAACACTCTCCAGGAGACGGAGAAGTAAGAGAGCAAAACGCTTCCGTCAGTCCGTGCGTGTCTGTCCGTTGTGGAGCTGACGGAGAAGCATGAACCAGGCTTCAGGGAAAAGGCTGTAAGTTCAGCAAACTTCCCACAGGAGGAAAGAACCACCATAAATCTGGTCATGTGGTGAGTAGCAGCTACGCTAGGGGGGAGGAGATTATGTGGTGACATCACATATGCGACGTGCCGATTTCTAGTTTGTACTCATGCTACAATCTAATAAATCTCAAAGTACGTGACTGGCTTGGTCAAAACACCCCTCATTACTTTTCATTTAAATTACAGTACAACATGTGTGTGATCCAGGGCGTAAGGCAAAATGGGTTAGAAAATAGCCTTTTTAGCCCCATTGACTTGTATTCCTTTTTTCGTTCTTCCGGGGACCCATGATGCGGAAGTGACTTAGGGTCCCTATGTCCCTTAAAAGGGGAGTGGCTTATAACCTGGGCTGCAGCTAGCCACTATGAGGGTGCTTCTCTTTCCTTTATCTTCAGCTTCAAAGTTATAACATCTAGTTATCATACGCACGTTGATGCTGTACACATCCAGACATAACAGATGAGGAGGTGTGTGGACAATGTCACGACCAGCAGCAGGATGATCATTAAGCTGCCAACCATGTGTGAAAGAGGCTTCATCTCAACAGTAGGTAACTAAAGCTTTATATGTATGCCTGACTGGAAAGTCTAACGGCGGCCTTGTTGTCATGGAAGTCAAAGAGAGGGGAACACAGTCCAGTCTTGGAGTCACTAACAACTGAGTGTGGTTTGGAGACTTTCTAATCTGAAGACATGTATCTGTTCAAACACTCATCCATCCAGCACAATGTGTTCAGCTGAAATGTGAAGCTGTGCACTGATGGCTGTGATATGTACAAGTCCAAACTGAGCCAGAACAGGAGGAGTCTAAGTGAGGGGCATGAGCACTACCTGGTACAGACAATGGCAGACACTGCGGAGTTGTGGGGGAAACTCGCTAGAAGATCCAATGATAGCCTGGAAGAAGCGCTCTGTGATCTGCAGCAGGTTCCTCTGGTTCTCCTCAAGGTTTTCACCTTGCTCCAGCCTGGTGACACAAGCACATTCCTGATTCAGTCAAGATTTCCAGCTCGGAGGATTTCTCTACAACAGGAGCAGATGAGGCGTTATTTCTTTATCTCTTGGGATTGCTATAATGTGTATGCCTAAACTGCTGAACCATTGTCAGAAGTGAAGCCTTTTGGATCTTAGGAGAAACATCTGGAAGAGACATTGTGCTGTCTTCCATCTGACTTGTAGGAGCAGCAGATCTCTGGACCACGAAGTTGGACTAATGTCTTATCAAGGTGAGTTCAGGTTCAGTTTGGGATTTTCAGAATAATCTGTTCATTCCTCTCCTGGATAAATGGACAATTTATTAGGTATTTTATGAGGCTATTAGCATCATGGGGCCCAAGACAAGTGTCTAACTTTCCCTGATGATAACTCTGACCCTGAACATAGAATATAAAAACGTTAACACTGGTCTAGATTGGATTGTGGTCTGTAACATCTGTGTGATATACTGCCCAACTGTGAGAAATACACAACTAATAGAACTTACCTGGTGGGGTCCACTTCAAAAATGATGTGTTCAGCAGTTGAGATGACTCCTCTCAATAAAGGTTCTAGTAACTTCTGCAAATACGCTGCTCCATAAACCTGACAGAACATGAAGGTAGAAACACACTTCCAGCATGTCCTTATTGCTAAAAATGAGAGTATCTAAGATTTCTAGAGTGGCTTCTACCTTAAAACAGAAGGTCATTATCTTGCTGGCGAGGCTGTTCCCTCTGAAGAGCGTTTGCATGGAGTCAGCCAGCTCGACCTCCTTAGAAAACATGTTCCACAGTAACTGGTAGAGTAAGTGACGCGAGTCAAACAGCGTCACCAGAACCCGGGCCAGCTCATCCTAAAAATCAGAGGAAGACATAATGATCAGTACTGAAGTCCCCCCCCCCCCATACATTTGCAGTGGTCTCTAGTATGTGGGAAAAAAATCTCTGGTGCTCCTTTTTCTGGAACTTGAAGTTAGCCAGAGCAGAGGGAAGCAGGATTTGGTGTCTTATTTCCTGATATTCAAACATCTCACCTCTGATTGGCTGACAGCAACATCGCTGACTGCTTGCTTTGCAACACTGACATTTTATCTCCACAAACAACACATGCCTGGAGGAGTTCTGCTGTTTTGTTGAGTTGCCAACGCTGACGGCTAGCTTCTACTAGCCAAGACATGCTCTGCTGTTTCTTGCACGCTTTCTTCTGAGCCGTGATGGGCGAGTCCGTGAATACGAATTTCCAATGTGACATGCAATTGATTACCTTGTCTAATCCGAGCATTTCTCCGTCTATTTTCTAACGTAACAAATGAGGGGAGAAGACTATTTCCATGTTTAGCCTGCTTGTTAAACCGAGTGAAAATCAGTTTCTCAGAGAACTTGCTGTTTAGGATGCGTAAGTACATCCCACTGACCCAAAGAAAATCCACACCGTCTCTTTAGCACATGCTAACTTGCAAGAAAAGTATAATAAAAACGTTATTGGGATTTGATGCTGCAACTTTCTGAAGCCGTGGTACACCATGAATACAGAAAGACACCCATGCCTAGCTAAAACTCTAAAATGTCTGTTGATTTTCCTGCACAACTCTTTTGAATTATTCCTAGATTAAATTGAGCTACACACCCACTGAGACCCAGGGACCACATTAGCCAGGGCCATGGCGATGGGCAGTTCCCCCTGGTCTCCCATCATAGTAACAAGCTCCACCAGCCTCTCAAAGCGGTCAGCCAGCACCGTCTCTGCCAGAGTGTCAAACTCGGTTCCCTGCTGCAGGATCTTGGTCAGCACCTCCATGAAAGTGGCTCGGGTCTGAAGATCTTTGTGATATCCCAAACCTAAAAGGGAGGAAATCAGTGCTGAAATCTGCTCAATCCATTTGTATTAGTTGAGTTTTCTACCAACATGCAGCCAACTGACCAATGGAATGCATGAGGCCACTGTCTACGTTAGCATTGAGCAGGTTGGACATGGCCAAAATGGTGCAGTGGCGAAGAGAGGCCAGGCGTCGAGACATCCCTCTTTTCCGTCCCCCCACTGTCTGGCCCTCATCCTCGACCTCACTGCAGTCGTTTAGAAGGTTCATGAACAGGGTGAAGTACCTGCAAACAACCATCAGCACAGTGGGCCTTTTAGCAAACTTCAACCCCAACACCAAACTCAGGATTTTACTACATTTATCACCTGCTGCTTCGAGGCAAGTTATAACGTTTTGGCCTGTGTCTGTTCAAAATACAATTTCTGTAAGTTTCACCAAGTTAAATTATAAGACTTGTGCAAAGTGTTAAAAATGATTAGATTTTAAAGTTAACACAGTTCAGAGCCTTTGATTTAAATTAACAAATCTGTGTCATCAGCATCAAATATTTATGTGTAAGACTGGATGTTAATAATAATAATAAATTTTATTTGTAGCGCCTTTCAGGACTCTCAAGGTCGCTTTACAGAAATTGCATAATACAGATAAAACAGTCCTCAGCAAGTTAAAATTACAAATCAATCAATCAGTTAAACAAATACAAGTTAAAAGTGAATACCAGTTAGTGCTAAAATACTAGACTAAAGGTCAAAAATAAAAATATAAACAAATACATCAAGTAATCAGTCAATATAACGTTATCATAAACATTACCCATTAAAATCTACATAGTATAGCTGAAATACATAATAAACTAAAATCAAATAAGGCATTCAGAAAGACCTGTCTAAGCAAATGAGTTTTCAGTAATGATTTGAACTGAGTGAAAGACCTGGCCATACGGATGTCTAAGGGGATGCTATTCCATAACCGCGGAGCCTTTGAGCCGAAAGACCTAATGCCCATCAGGGATAGACGGACTTGAGGTGTAGCAAGTAAATTATAGGAAGTTGAACGAAGTGATCATGATGGTGTGTACAAATTCAATAGGTCACGTAAATAACTAGGAGCCATGTTATTTAAAGTTTTGAATGTCAAGAGTAATATTTTGAAATCAATGCAGTAGCATACTGGGAGCCAATGAAGCTCCTCTAGAATCAGAGTAATATGTTGAGAAAAAGGTGTCCAGGTAATTGTACGCGCTGCTGCATTCTGCATGAGGTAAGCCTGTGAGTACAGCATTACAGTAATCCAAATGCGATAAAACCAGGGCATTTACAAAAATCTTAGTGTCATTTATTGCCAAGGAAGAACGTAATTGATTGATGTAGCGCAGATGAAAAAACGCAGACTTAACTAATCCATTTACATGGGTATTGAAGGAGAGAGTGTTATCCAAAGTAACACCCAAACTTTTAACATGGGCAGATGATAAAATGAGAGTATTATCGATACTGAGTGAGAAATCCAGAGATCTGGCAACATGTGATTTGGTTCTGACTGTGAGAAGTTCCATTTAATTACCATTCAGTTTCAAGAGATTATGAGCAAACCAAATCTGTATTTCACTTAAGCAGTTTGTTATAGCCATAATAGGTAATGACTGAACATATGAAGAAGAGATGTATAATTGTGTATCGTCTGCATAACAGTGGAAGTTCAAATTGTACTTCCTAAAGATGTTTCCTAGTGGAAGAATATAAATGATAAATATGATTGGACCCAGAACTGAACCTTGTGGAACCCCACATGATACAGGAATGAGATGAGATGTATGTGGCATAACCTGAACAAAATGCGAGCGGTCAGAAAGGTACGATTTGAACCATGAGAGTGCCGTCCCACATCCACCATGGTGGATAGGCGCTTTAGAAGAATTTGATGCGATATTGTGTCAAACGCTGACATGGAGTAGATTTAGAAAAAGAAACATTACATGTTTTCAAAGGAGCCAGGTCATCAAAAATATTCCGTAATTTATCATCATAAAGGTTGAGTAAGACGTCAGGAGGTGCTGAGCAATCACCACTATACAGGTTTGTGATAGTAGAGGAAAGAGCACTGAGATCAATATTTTTAACATTTCTAAAAGAAATGGAGTGGGGGATAATTTTTTTAAAATAATGGTAAATTAATTTTAAACGAAACAAGCTTATGGTCCGAAAAGGGGAAATCAGATGCCATAACATCCAAAGGAGTAACACCAGTACAGCAAACCAGATCTAAGGTTTGCCCCTTAGAATGGGTGGGAGCGTTTACAAACTGCTGGAAACCATGGTTGTTCAGGCAGAGTCTTAAGCATTTTGCATTAGAGTCTAAGGCGTTATTAACAAGAATGTTGAAGTCACCTAACAAATCCACATTCTGGGAAAGTGAACATAAAAAAGCTATAAATTAAGATAGTTCATTAAAAAATTCAGAATTGAACTTTGGTGGATGGTAGATAACAGCCAAAATTGTCTGAATAGATCCATTAATTTGTAAGGCAGTTGATTCGAAAGTCCAGTATGAAAAGGTTTGTATAAGAGACCTTAAATTTATCTTTACAGATAAAAGCAAGGCCGCCACCACGTCCAACCGGCCGAGCAAGGCTTAAAAATCCTGCCATGTGAATTCATGGATTTTTTTCACACTCTGTCTCTCACAGTTGAAGTGTACCTATGATGTAAATTACTGACCTCTGTCATCATTTTAAGTGGGAGAACTTGCACGATCGGTGGCTGACTAAATACTTTTTTGCCCCACTGTATATGTCAGGCGGGGCCTTTGACTCCTCCCCTCTCCTGGAACTTCTCTTGATGATATAGATCTTTGTCCCCCCTCCCCCTGCCACACCTGGTGTGAGGGGTTGTGCCTTGGTCTGCCTGAGTGTTCGTGGCAACCGGGTCAGGGGGTTTAAGATTCAGGCATCTGCCTGATAGATCCCGGTGGCTGCCTGGTGGGGTCTGGGTCCCTGGGCTCTGCTGGGTTCCCGGCGGGGGCGGTCGCCCCTGGGTCCCAGGTCGCTGGGTCCCGGGCTCGGCCGGCTAGGGGGTGGGAGGCTGCGGGTGGGCCTGAGGGCTTGCCGCTGATATCTCCCGGGACTCTGCCGGCTGCTGGTTGTGGCCCCCCGGGGCGATCCTCTGTGCCTCTCGGGGGGGCGGGGGCCTTCCTGGTTGCAGTCTCCTTGGGGTTCCTGTGTTCTGGGGCAGCGCCTGGATCTCTGAGACTTGGAGCTCCCCCCGTCTCCTGCGCATCTTTGGGGGGCAGATCTGTGGCCCCTCACACTCTCTGTTGGACGCTCCTATAGAGAAACCTTACATAAACAAGCGCGTGTACACACACAGGTGCTCACATGGGGCTCTCAAAAGTATGGGCTTGGGCACGTTAAACACAGGTCTTAAGACCATGGTGGGCACTTAATGCACTGTGATTTATTATCGTGATTCTTCAGTTAAACAATGTTGATTATATATTTTTTCATCAAGTTGACGCAGTGATAGCTTGATCTTGTTGTATTGTTGTTGTGTCCCTTTTTTTGTGTCTTTTTCTGCAGGTCTAGAAGCAGACTCTTGTTCATTGTTTATTTTTGTGGAAACCCCCCCCCCCCCCTCCTCTCTCCCCACCTTTTCTTTTCCTTTCTCTTTCACCTCTGTCTCCGTGTCTGGTCGGAATTACCAAGCATTCAAAAACAATAAGAATAAAGTTTGAAGTATCAGGCGTGACATTAAAAGCAGACGCTTTGATGCTCCACCTGAGAGTAAATCTGTAAGGCTTGTCACCAGCATTCAGACATCAATTCTGCTTGCTTCACAGCCAGACAGGACACGGTAAAAATAAAAAATAAATAAAAAAAACTTTGGGACTATTTTTTTTATACTTGTACTGTGGAGCACCTTTTGCCTTCTGAGGCCTACTGGATGGTAAGGAAATCCATCCCTGCTAATCTGTCAATGGCTAAGAAAATGGAAAAAGATTTGGATGAAACCAAGAAGTCACTAAACTTTATGTCAGGTGAACTAACTAAAGTGGTGACACAACAAAGTGATTTGATGAAACTTATAGTTGAAGTACAAAATCTGAGGGAAATGGTTAAAGAGAAAGAGAAGAAGATTGAAGAGCTTGAAAACAGAGTGGAGCAGCTGGAGCAACATGCAAGAATGGAGGAGGTGGTGATTTCAGGCCTGGAGACTACACATCGTACGTATGCACGGGCAGCTTCTGGAGGAAATGCTGGAGAGGATGCGCCAGCAGAAGAACTGTTGTCACTGGAGAAACAAGTTATTCAGTTCTTTGGAAGTAAGGGCATTTCTATTGACAGCACCACGACAGCTGCATGCTACACAATTCCTAAAAAACTGGAAAAAAAGCAAAAAACAATAATTCAGTTTGTGAGCAGGAAACAAAGTTGACTTGTTAAAGGTCGTAAAGAAGCTTAAGGGCACAGGAGTGTATGTAAATGAGCACCTGACAAAGAAGAATGCAGAGATTGCCTGGCAAGCAAGAATTCTGAAGAAGGAGAGGAAAATACAGGATTCCCGGATAAGGAACTGTAAAGTAATGATCAAGCTTAATGGACCACCAGAACAGGCTAAGGTGGTGAGCATCAGGAGCCTCTCTGAAGTGGAAAAACTTAAATGATGAGAAGAAGATGGTATTTAGTTCATGGACACAGCAGACTACAAGAATCAGGAATCAATAGATTTTTTAGGTTTGTCAGTGATGTAGCTCATAAATCAAATCTGATAGATTATAATGGAGTTGACTCAGAAATTAAAGGTTGCAGCAACACCCACCTGGACTGTGAATATTATATTGTAGAGGACTTCAAAGTGAGTATGTGTGGATTTTCATTAATACACTTTATAGCAGAAGTCTCTACAACAATTTATCTAAAATCTCAGATTACCTAAATGAGTTCAAGGAGAAATTTACAGTAGTTGCAATTTCAGAAACCTGGATCAAAGATGGAAAAGACTTATTGAATAAACTGGGTGGCTTTGAAATGTTTACTCAGAGCAGACAAAGCAAAAGAGGGGGTGGGTAGCACTTTTTGTTAGGACTGGTTTTGATTGTACGATACTAACGAATATGACCTTCATTGTTGAGAATTTGATGGAGTGTCTGACAATTGAAATTAAGTGTAAAAACTCCAGAAACATCATTATAAGTTGTATGTATCGTAGTCCTGGTTCTTCTATAGATCAGTTTAATGAACGTATTGAAACATTATTTGGGCAATGTAGGAACAAAATGACTTTAATTTGTGGTGATTTTAATATTGATATGTTTAAATCAGATGATAATACTAAAATAGCTGAATTGATCAATTTAATGTTTAGTTTAGGTTACTTTCCGTTGATACTGAGACCAAGCAGGATAACAGCCGATAGTATTACACTGATTGATAATATATTCATAAATCAATCTGACATCAAGACGAAGAATAGCCTTTTTTTAACTGATATAACTGATCATTTACCGGTGTTTACTGTGGTGGGAATGATGAGAAGTGATGAAACATCTCTGGAAAATATAAATTTTACCACAACTAGAAAAAAACTCCTGTTGCAATTGAAGCTCTGAAATATGAACTGCTTTGCTCTGACTGGACTGATGTTTATGTTGATGATGTTAATAATTCTTATAATGCATTTCTTGAAATATTTTTGGGAGCTTATGATAAACATTGTCCTCTAAAATATCATAAGCACAACTTTAAAAAAAGGTCCCCACCCTGGATTGTTAGGGGATTGGAAAGGGCTTGCCAGAAAAAGAAATCACTCTATCTGGATTTTATAAAAAATCCAACAAAGGAAAAAGAAAAAAGGCATAAGGAATATAAGAACAAATTAACTACAATAATAAGGAAGCAAAAAAAGGAATATTATGATCAGCTTTTCCTAAAACACAAAAATAATATTAAGGGTACATGGAATGTGTTAAATAAATTAATAAGAAATACAAAAGAAGCAGGTATAGATATTCACAATAAAAATGGAAAGAACATTGCAAATGAGTTTAATAAATATTTTGTGAATGTTGGCCCTAATCTAGCTAAAAAGCTGCCAGAAGTTGACATTAACCATGAAATAAATAAAAATAATAATACAATGTTTTTGAGCAGTGTAAGCCACAGTGATGTGATCCAAGCGGTACATACTTTCAAAAGTAAAAAGTCCTTAGATTTTCATGGGATAGATATGTCTCTCATCAAGGAGGTTATCCATTGCATTATTGAACCTTTTACTTATATTTGTAATAAATCCTTTTCAAGTGGCACAGTCCCTGAACAAATCAAAATAGCCAGAGTTAATCCTATTTATAAAAGTGGTGATAAATTATTAGCTTGTAACTATAGACCTATCTCTTTACTGCCACAGTTTTCAAAGATACTTGAGAAACTTTTTGTAATTAGATTTGAAGCATTTACCAACAAGTTTGATCTTTTCAACGACCATCAGTATGGGTTTAGGAAGAATCGTTCAACCTCATTAGCAGTTATGGATTTGGTAGAGCAGACTGCAACAGCAGTGGATCAAAAACTTCATGTGGTGGCTGTCTTAATTGACTTGAGTAAGGCATTTGATACAATTGATCACACATACCGGCTCAAGAAATGTGAATACTATGGTCTTCGTGGTAAAACCAATCAATGGCTTGAAAGTTATTTAAGCAGTAGATTTCAATATGTAAATGTTAATGATATTGATTCACAGCTTGAAAGAGTAATATGTGGTGTACCGCAAGGCTCGGTGCTAGGACCGAAATTATTCAACCTGTACCTGAACGACATATTTTCTGTATCGTCTCGGTTAAAATGTATTATGTTTGCAGATGATACTAATTTTATTTGTATGGGAAAAGATATAAGTAAATTATTACAAGAGGTTGAAAATGAATTGGGTTCAATAAAAAAATGGTTTGATTGCAACAACCTATCACTAAATGAAAATAAAACCAAATTTATGATATTTTCAGGGAAAAGGGACAATGACGGTGCTAAGCTGTATTTAAATGAAGTCCCAATTGAACAAGTACATGAAACTAAATTCCTCGGTGTGATTATTGATAGTAAACTCAGTTGGAAACCACATATCAAATATATCAAACGGCAAGTGTCTACATCTATTGTTATACTTTATAAAACTAGTGATGTACTAAATAAAAAAGCCTTGTTTTTGATTTATAGCTCTTTAGTTATGCCTTATTTGTCTTACTGTGCAGAGGTTTGGGGAAATGCTGGTAAAACCTGTGTTGAGACTGTATTTAAATTACAAAAAAAGGCGATTAGAATAGTTAATAAATTGGGATACCTCGAACCAACCCATTATCAATTTAGTCAAACTAAAACGCTAAAATTAGGAGATATTATTAAAGTAAAAATCTTAGAGATTCTTCATAAAGTAGTTAACAATAATATCCCAAATTGCATAAACGTTTATTTCAAACCAAGAGATGATCATTACAATCTCAGAGGTGTATTTATGTTTGAATGTGTAAAAGCCAGAACTAATGTGAAATCAAGATGTGTTTCCGTTGTTGGTGTGAAATTGTGGAATGAGTTAGACGATGATTTGAAGAAATGTACTTCTTTACTAAAGTTTAAAGCAGGTGTAAAGTGTCACATATTTACAGGGTATGAAAAGTATGTATAGACATTAATGAATTTTCATTGTGGTTATTTATATTGGGGAAAATAAAAGAAATGTATATTGGTTATGTATCTTAGGTGGAAAACAGGGTAGGCTAAAATAAGCATTGCTTCTGCCTCTTCCTTTTTTGGTTTAAATTCAAGTTGTTAATATTGTTGTTTTGTTTGAAAAGAAAAATGTTAAGTTAATGCTATAAACCAAAAGAAAGACCGAAAGAAGAAGAAGAATTCTCATATAAACCCTCTGATCTCTATTAAGGTAGCGCGACTCGGGTTGCGAATGACCACAGTCACCAATTCTTGTCATCGTCTATGTACGTATGTCTGATCTCAGAAGTGTGTGTACTGAAACTCTAATTTCCCTCTGGGATTAATAAAGTATCTTTGAATTGAATTGAAGTGTGATATTCTGGCCACAGGGGTCTGAGTGACATTTCATTAACCCTGTAAAGGGTCATTTTAGCACATAGTGGCTCAAGAAAATGATTTTAAAATATAAAATAGTTGCATAGTGTGCCTTTAAGTTGTGCCCTATATGTTATTTTATGTTTGGAGTGTTTAAAGAGGCGGTAGAGACCACAATGGCTGCACGAAAATGTGCAAAAAGTTAAATACTGTTCTACTGGATTTCAAATGTTATGTACAACCTTCGTAAAACACTGCAGTAAACCTAAAACAATCACATAAACCACTGGAGAGACCTTAATGAAATTTTCAGATTAATGCTTGGAGTCAGCCTGATTCTACACCAGGAGTAGGCGATCCTGGTCCTCAAGCACTACTATCCAGCACGCTTTGGTTTTTTTCCCTGCTCCAACACACCTGTTCACTAGGTTATCAAGCCCTGCAGAAGCCTGTTAATCACCTGCTGATTAAACTCTGGTGTATTGGAACAGGCAGACAACTAAAACATGACGGACAACACCAGTCGAGGACCAGGATTTCTGACCCCGTTCTAGATTATGATTTCCTGGTTTCGACCGTATGCTTTGGTTAACTTAATCTGAAGTGTAGGTGAACAGAGTGTCAGAAAGAATTTGAGGGTAATTCCAGATGTTCTTACTTTAGGAAGAGCTGAGATTTAGCCTCCATCAGTTCTACTCCATCTCCCTCCTCAGGCTGCAGAGGCAGACCCGCCAGCAGGGAGACTACTGCCTCCATACTGGCCTGGTCCAAGTCTCTGCACATGAAACAAAGGAAGGGCATAAGCGAGGCGCTCAGGTCCAAACTGTACATTCAGTTAAACATATGCAAGAAGCTGCACCTCGTCAGGCACTTGATGTCATCATCAGCAGCTTGGTTGGAGGTTCCCATCACCCAGTCTGTCAGGTACTCCACCATCTTGTTCCTGCAGGAAACAGCATAAGAGAAACCCACATGAGAAGCTGTTGCAGTTAGAAAAAAAAAAACAATCAAAAAGATGCGAAAATGACTGAAACCCAACTTACCTGAACTTCATCTCCTGACAGAAGGACAGGTCATCTCGTCTCTCCATCATCACCTCCACCAGCTGGCACAGCTTGGTTTTTATCTGGATCGCATGGACCACATTCCCCAGGATGCGCACATACCTGAGTGGATGAAAACAGACCCACGATCAAATCAACTTCCCTTCTGGACGTTGTGCAGATGGAGAAGTCATCTTTGACACATCCACAGTTAAGATTTGGTCCTCCCTCACTCAGATTTTCATGTCACAGCTCTGCTAACCATTACACCCCTGGCATTCCACACTCTGAAGCCGAGGGTTTTCTTACTGCCTCTCACAGAAAAAACATCATCAACTTTATTTCTATAGCACTGTCCATCGACCAGGAGATGAACCAAAGTGGTGTACACACATAAAAGAAGACATTAAAACTACGATGGACCCTGCAAGAGCCAACAAACACACATAAAAACAAATAAAAACAAGAGATTTAGTAAAACAACAGCAGGCTCAATTATCTATAGATATAGCTAAAATGCGTGCTGAGGGAACGCCACAGTATAAAAGAGTCTTCTTCTGATTCTTAAAAAGCAGCAGCGAAGATGCTTGTCTGACCTCCAGCAGAAGGTCGTTTCACAGCTTATAGGCCAAGACCGAGAACGCCCTGTCTCCTTTAGTCGAGCAGTTCACACGTGGAACCACTATTAAGTCTTGCTGTGCTCCCTGAGTGCACGTTAAGGGTTGTACCGGGTGAGTAGGTCAGACAGATAGCTTGGAGCACAGCCCTGCAGGGACTTAAAACAAAGTCAAGCATCTTAAACCTGACTCTAAAACCAGCTGGAAGCTGATGTAGATGAGCTAAGACAGCAGTGATACGTTCCTGCATCCTAGTGGCTACCAGGAATCCAGCTGCAGCATTCTGGGCAAACTGGAGCCGGGCTAGTGCAGCCTGGCCACCGCCCGAGTATAGGGAGTTGCAGTAGTCTAGGCATTAAGTGTGCACAGCTCGATCCTGGAAAGGCTAAGATGGAAGAAGCAAGAGCGCACCACCCCGTTTACACGAGTCTCTAACTTAGGTGACACATGGAACACCACGCCCTGATCAGTGGCCGGACCTTTCTTTGTGCTTCCGTTTTTACTTTTGAGTGAAAACCTAAAACATCCTTTGATTGTGTTTGAGCAAACAGAAACCGTTTCAGGTGCCCTGCATGTTGGACTTCCATCATTTCGAGGATTTTCCTCTGGGGTAGATGTCATAACCTATTGTTACCTGACCAGGTTGAGCATCATGGTTTCGATGCTGGCCTGTCCCAGGTGTTCAGAGCTGCCTTCTGTGTGACTATCCAGCAGGTTCTTCATGATGGCTATGGTCTGCTCCACAAACTGGGTGTTTGTGTCGTTGATAGGAACCTAAGAGATCAGAGCCATGAGTGCTAGTAACACACATCAGACCAGCCCAGGCACGGGCGACAGACACAGCAAACGTGTGCATACACAGGGTGGTGTGCAAACATTTAGGCAGGTGTGGGAAAACTCTGTGAAGTAGATACAGATTTTAATATTTCTCTTGTTATTTTGTGTCACCAGTCATAGATGAGTGGTGAGAGGATTTATATCTTAGTGGAGTGAAGCTACATGTGGAGCAGTGGTCTGTCACAAACCCCCACACAGCTGCTCTTACCGATCCCTGGGTGTCAAAGAACTTGCCAATGCTGTTCTTCAGCTTGTTGAAGAGCATGGGGTAGAGGACTGGGCTGAGCTCAAGACCCAGCAGGTCTTTAACATTGGTGCGAACGTGGAGGCCGACCCGGTCGTGCCCACAGACGAGCAGCGCCAGCAGCCTGTCCAGGAAGCGGCCCACGGGGGTTTCATTGGAAGCAGATAAAGAGCAAGAAGAAGCCATGGTGTTGGATATGTCGCCGGGCCCCATGGAGATCATGGAGGGTTTACGCTCACTCAGGGGCCCCATAGGAGGGCTGTAAGTGGCTGGACCTGGGGTGTTGCGCTGCTGAAGACACACCCCCCCCAGAGCACACAGGAAGCCCGTCATGTTGATCCACTCCTGCTGTTGGAGAGCAGAGACACTGTGAGCAGCACAGAACCAGCAAGGGTCCATGTTTGCCTGTTCTTTCAGAAATAGTTGGGTGCTTCTGAATCCAAAACAATTTCCAGATGCTCCTCTACAACTGACTCAAGATGGCCGCTACAGGTGAACAACATTAGCAAATAGAAAAACGACTATAGCTTGGTTCACAGGAGCCGTCGTACGTCTGTGTGGCTAGAATGGAGCGTAGCGCCAGGATCACATCAGCTGCAAAGCGGATCCTCACCAAATGTGCGCGCTGTTCCTCTGTTCACATCAGGCGAGAATTTGTGATGAGTGCTTCTGCTCACGCCTACTGTTTTCCAATTAAATATATTTGTTTGTAATCACATCTATGAAATCCATCTTTTCATGTAAAAAATGCATTTAAAATGATGGAAATGCGGTTTCTCCGCAGGACTGTGTGTGTATGTTTGTGTCTTTGTTCATTTTTATTTCTCTAGTCTGTTAACATGCACAAAAATTATCACATTTTTCAATCGTGGTGTTTTATTTTGAAACATTTCTTTATTTAGTTAAATTTATCAGCCTGCCTCTTCTGTATTGGTTTGACTTCCTGCCCAGACGGCACGCGAAAAACGTAAGAGCACACGGCGAAATGACTGCTGCCCAGCGCGAGACTTTGTCACACATAACAGCTGATTTGATGGAGACAGAAGGGCGCCAAACAGAAGCGCTCTTCCATCCACGGTGCTTCACAGCGCATCGTGAGGCTTCCACATCTGATGTGATCCAGACGGTTCACAACAGCATCCTCAAGCACAACATCTTTGTTTTTGCTGCCAAAATATTTAATGAGACCATGACGTTTTCAGTGCCATGCGTACCTGGCCATCATCAGCCTTGTTTTTGGGAAAGTTGAGTATCTGTTTGGTGGTCTGCTCCCATTTAGTGTGTGTGTCCTCCCAAGCCTAAAGGAGAAAGAAAATTATGAATAATTAGACATGAAAACAGAGTCTGCACTGGGGTTGTCACGGTGTAAAAATGTAATCTCACGGTTATTGTGACCAAAATTATCACAGTTTTCGGTATTATCGTGGTATTTTTTTAAACATGTTACATTTTCACACAATTAAATAAACCCTGTATGTCAGGAAAATATTGTCCTCAGTTTGTGTCTAAATTTAGCCTAAAATGTGTTATTTTGTAATGATGTTGTTTATTTGTTTACATTTTTCCCCTTTAGTCTTTAAAATAGCAATATTTGCCCATAAATTCTTATTTTTTGTCTGTTTGATGTCATCATTTTAAAAATATTAGACCAGATGATACTCAGTACTCAAGTAGCCTTCTAATCAGATACTTTTTTACCCTTACTTGAGTAATAAACCCTATATCAGGAGAATGTTGTCCTCGGTTTGTGTCCTTCCAGTGAGCGTTGCAGATGTGGGAAAATGTCATCAGGCAGTAATCGTTGTTAAATTCATAATTATTCTCGGAGAGAGACCAACTCTTATCTGCCCCTGGGAGCCCCGTAATGCATAGCGTCATTTCAACATGGCGGTGTCCGCGACACGGTTTATATGCAGGTAGCGGCGCTGCGGCTGCTTTATATAGCGACTCGTTGCATTCTCCCTCAACCCAAATCCTCGGATCACGCATTTTAGCTAAAACGCTAACGTTAGCTTGCCTTGCGTTGACTGTAGAGTTGTGGGTGATGGTCACGCAGATGTGTCATGAGATTTGAAGCGTTGCTGCCTTTCACAGACACTTTTTCTGCACGTGCTGCAAACAGGATAGCCGTCTTCTATCAGCTGTCCCTCGGCATTCTCCACATATCCAAAAGATGCCCGTACTTCCCACTTTGTCTTCTTTGAGGGATAACAAATGTCCTGAGTGCTGCCGTCTCCTCCTCTGGCCATTATTTCAGCTTTAGCTTCAAGAAAGTTTTGGTTGTAAACAACAAAGTGCGCATGTGCCGCCGGCAACTTCAGCAGATGATACGGTGGTTGGTAAGGGTCACCGCGCCTACGGTAATCCACGAGATAATATAGTTTTAAAAAACATGACGGTTATTATTATTGTCAACTTTTTTACCGGGGTTTACCGCTACACCGGTTACCGTGACAACCCTAGTCTGGGGTGAAAAATATCAAGGTGACTTCCCAGGATGTGAGCAGAATCTTGTTCAGAATTATTCACTTTACAAATGTGTCGTCAGCTCATTGTTACCAAATTAAAGATGCTCACATGGCAGTCGTGACTAACAAGATGCAAGCACACCAGTACAACACTGAGCAGTACCTCCATGTTTCCTGGTGTGGGGTGCTCTACTCTTCTCAGCAAAGCCATCACCCGTTTCTGTAAAGTGGGTCGGCCTAAAAAACAAAGCAGAAAGTTAACAAAAGCAGCAGAATGACCAGAACAGACTGAAGAACATCACAGAGCTGTGAGCTGCTCAGCCCGGGACTAAAATACTAATAAAGCCTCCATCATTCATATCCGTTAGGGGTGACGTGGCTCAGGGGTTAGGAGTTTGCCTTGTAACTGGTGGGTTGTCGGTTCAAACCCAGGCTGTCTGTGTCAGTCATTGTGTCCTTGGTCAGGACAGTTCACCCTCATTGCCTGCTGGTGGTTGGAGGGGTTAGTGGAGCCCCGGGGCAGCTGTGCTATAATACAGCCATCACCACCGGCGTGTGGATGGGTGAATGACTGTTGTGTTAAGTACTTTGACAACTCTGACTCAATACTACAAGTACTATAAATGCAGGCCATTTCTCTTTTTTGTGTTCATTCCTTTTATCTTTCATTTTTAACAATCATCTTACACAATTCAATTCAAAGATACGTTATTAATCCCAGAGGGAAATTAGAGTTTCAGTACACACAATTCTGAGATCAGACGTACGTACATAGACACAAGACAAGAATTGGTGACTGTGGTCATTTGCAGCCCGAGTCGCGCGACCGTTATAGATCAAAAGGGTTTATGTGAGGATAGAGTCAGGGGGAGGGAAAAAAGGCACTTCAGAGTTACCCTCACCAGGGAGGGCAGCTTTGCTCTGCAAAAAACACCTCAGACAGAAATGCAACAGACTTCAGACGTTACACAACAGAAGTGTCCACTAGGTGGGGAGGTGGGGTTTGGGACTCTCCTCACATCAGTGCGTGCAGCCGCATGGGGCAGCACTCATCACCTCTGTTTGGACAGGGGAGGGAGATAATGGGTTAGAGAGCACAATGACTCCTAGATACGGTTCCACGGCCTTCACCGGTCACAGTCCCGCCCAGGCTGGGATAGGGAGAAAGGGCATAGCGACGGCAGCATTCCACATTTCTTCTGAGGTGGCAGGGGGTTTCACTTCAGCCTCACAGGCTCCAAGGACACCAGATTCAGATAAGAATTGTTTTGGGTACAGACAGAGATAATTTCCTCTCTGCCTTAAGAGTTCTGTTGGCCTATGACCCCTCCAGATCCAATAATGGCGTAATTAATCTATCCCAATCCGTGCTGATCCGTCAACTCTCTCCTTGATGGAATCCACCTTCTAAGCCAGAGCCAAAGTTCCAAGCTTACGACTCATCTCAACAATTATATGAGTTTGTGTGTTCACAGCGCGATGCATGCCATCCCTGAGCTCCGGGATTGAGCCAATATTCCTTGAAAGCTCGTTAATTTTCCAGTACCAAAACAATGGATATCCAGACGTCTTCAGAATCCTCTACACATAGCTGAGAGAGGCAGATCAGGTTCCACTGTTTCCAGGAGTCCATGATATACCCAGCTGGCTCTGTCCCAGAGGGGCATCCGGGAGCCCCTTCTCCCGCTCTCATCGTTGAAAAAATGTAGTCAATTGCGTTGAGAGACCAACTGACCAGGTCCATGTTTAATTATTTCCAGTTTCCAGAAAAGATGCAGAAAGCGCCGTGCACACAAAGACAGACAAAGAACCTTGGGATGAGGAGGGAGGGAGAGGAGAAAAAAGCATCTGTAGTCTCCAAGAGCCAGAAGAAGAAGAGGGTAATGATGCTGATATGTGTGGACCGTGCATGTTTCACTTTTCCTTATTAGGGACAATAAAACTGAACTCACCTGGAAAAAATGTGTGGAAAAAAATAATCAGAAATGCATTTTTGGCTTTTCATACGTCTACGTCTCGTTTCCCTCAGCTGTAGATCAGTGGATCCACTCAGCTGATGGCTCTACCCCTTTGACTGACGATGGCTCATGACCAACACATTCTTTACTCTCATGCATGCACTGCATGTCACAGTGGGGGCATCAGCACAATCAGACCTCAGTCATGTTGCTACTAATTAAATGCATCACAAACATATTTTGACATTCCAGTAAAATACCCAAGCAGAGCAGTCAAACATGCTTGTAGATGGTTTTTGTTACCCATCTTCCTTTAAAAGCTTCCTGCACCCATCTCAAACTACACATGCTCTGTAGTTTCCCATCATTAGATCTGGACTTTTTCTTTTCTTTTTAACCACTCCACTGTGCTATTGGATCTATGTTAGATTAGATGTTGTGCTGAAGAAACACACACATCTGCTTAAGAGCTGAATGCTGGATTCTGGCTCTTTTGTGCCATCTACAGGTGAACAGCTGCCAGTGCACTCACCCATGCACTCTTCCAGCTCTATCTATCTCAAATGCAGCTCCAAATCAGAGTGAGTCCTCCCAGACTTTTTCTAGAGCTACCTGTACTTGTGTGCATGGTGATTTCTGATGAGCTGTAAGGAGCTACAAACTCCAGCTGATCAGATAATTAAAGACGGAGTCTGGATGTTTTCGCCCTGAGCATCAGTCGAGTCTGCATCTACCCCCAAAACAGGAATTTAACTACAACATATCAAACAAAGCTCGATTCACTCGGTTTTTAGTTTCATTTAACTAGAAATTACACTGAATCTGGTTTATGGGACAACAATGCTTTCTGGCACAGATAAGAACCCATTTCAGTTCAGCTCAAATAATAATAGCTAACAGAAAACTCTTATATTTCTGATCAACTTAAATATTTCACTGGTGGAATCTAAAACCTCCTTGTGGAAGATCTGTTATAGTTAGAGTGAATTAGCACGAACAGATGATTTGGTTGTTATTCCTGCTTTGAAATTATGTTTCCACGTCTCCCAATAATAAAATAAAATATCTGACTTAAAACTGGGGAATGAAGACAGACAGACGGACGGATGGTACTGACCCGTTCCCATCATGGTGCTAACAGAGGCCAGTTCACTGAAGGTAGCATAGTTAGGCAGAATCGTCTGGACGGGCACCTCATCAGCTGCGCTGCGGATATCAGCCTCTTCACAGAGATGGCGAAAGCAGGACATGGCTACCAGCACAGCCTCGGTGTCTGGGCTCCACAGAAACATGTAGAGACAGACCTCCAGCTTGGTTTGAGCCTGCCAACAAAGGGGAATGCCAGCACCCATAGTGGCACAGTCCTGGAATCACAACATAAAACCAATTAAACAACTCTGACAACTGTCTCAGATTAGCTCCTTTCACCTGGTCATGGCTAGCTTTAGCTACTCTTGCTAACAACGCAAAGAGCTGTGTTAGCTGTGTTTCCCTTACCGGAACTCTAGGGTAGTTCCTGGGACAGGGAGATGGGATGTCCCAGTCCTCTCAGCTGTTGTGTCACCATTCAAATTCAGCCCTTTCAGACCTTTGCACAGACGGCAGCTTATCGCATCTAATTTGGTAGTGAGTGAAGTCACCGATGAGCGCCAAAAAGCATCCACAGAACATTAAAATCATTTACTCTGTTGAAGTAAATCATAATTTAATTCGTTCAGAGGACGTGAGCAGCTGTGTGATGTAAAATGTGGTGTTCAATGACTAGAAGTAATGCCATTTTTTTAGTGTTCTGTGAGACAACAAAGCCCCGTTAATTAGGTTGTGTGTGTGTGTGTGTGTGTGTGTGTGTGGGGGGGGGGGGGGGGGTCCGGTGTCGTGAGTTAGATCTTAAGTCTGATTATTTTCTTTTGCTTCCAGTCTGCTTCACCAGCAACTCTTCTGATTGTACTAATGCAGGTTGTTTTGGACATCTGCTGATGTCATTTCCTACTGAATTACAACCAATCAGGATGACTTAGGCAGCATTATGGTATTACCGTTTAAAGTCTGTGTTAAAACAACAGCAACGGTGTCAGTTCCAGTAGCGTCATGATAAAAACTGTACATGTAGACTAGGATGAAAAAGAAGATTACACTTTAGTTTAGGAAACACAAATTAACCATTATTAGCTGCCAATTAATAAGCATATTAGTGGACTACTAAGTCTGAATTAGTCATTATTAAGCTATTAGGTGCTTATTACCAATGCTGTAATTCTAACATTAACAGGCCATAAATTAAGGGTTTTATCAAAATAAGCCATTCATAATGGTTTGTTGCGGATTAACAAACATTCCAATTAGCTCAAATCAATATGTGGCTTTTAACGAAGTAATTCAAGGGGAATTGTTATTCTGCATTAACCAAAAATATTATGTTCTGGCATTATGTAAATAAACACCAAACTCCACATGTTGATAGAGCCTAAACAACAATCTATTAACCACTTGCAAGCAAGAATCCGTTCCCCATTCTAAAGTCAGATTTTGTTCATACCTGATTACTAGTAGTTTAGTATTAATAAACCACTTTAAGGCAATATGTTCCCCTTGAATTACCTCATTAAAAGCCACATATTGATTGGAGCTAACTAGTATATGTGTAAATGAGCAACAAACCATTTATTTTCAGTTAAACCATTAAGAATGGCTTATTTTGTTAAAACTCTTAATTTATGGCCTGTTATTTGTTAGAATTACAGCATTAGTAATAAGTTGTTAATAAGTGCTTAATAATGACTAGTTCAGACTTAGTAGTCCACTAATATGCATATTAATTGGCAGCTATTTAATGGTTAATTTGTGTTCCCTAAAGTGTTACCAAAAAATAAAAGTTAATAAAAAAGATAAACTAAAGTCATTTAATGTATAACACGAGTGCACGGTTGAATTTCAGTTTTACATAAATAGTTTCAAATGTTTTGTTCCATAAAGCTCATGGATGTGATGTCATCACGTGACCACGAAAAAACTCTCTGAGGAGAAAAAAGGCAGCTTGTGCACCAGCAGACTTGGTGTCTAAAATGAGCACAACGTCTGCAGTTTGGGGGTATTTCTGGTTCGAAGCAAACTTAAAAGGTGAGCCAGTAAACACTGATGAGGTCATTTGTGTAAACAAAAGATGGCAGCGAAAGATGCAGGCCCATCAGCAGAGGAAACCGGAGCTGAAATTGCAGACTTCTGTTTGGAGCTTGCTATTAAAGGAGACAACGCACTTCCTGATGGAAAAAATGCTGCCAACCTTCCCCAGATGTCAAGTGCCACAAGCTTATCGAAACGGGTTGTCAGCATCTTAGGTGTGTTCTTGCTGTGTCGTTCTAATTCCATGCTGTCGTTCTTTTTTAAAACACAGAAACAGTTTTGTTACCTGTTGACGCTACGTTTCGCCGACGGCTGCCGGCTTCTTCAGGCTGACGCTGATGGTGGCGCGTCACTTCCTTCTCCGTTTATCTGCGGGCAGCAGAGGACGTTGTCGCCCTCTACTGCCCGCTCTCCCCTCTCCGACGATGCAGTCCCATGCGTGGTCCAGCGTGTAAACTCCGTCGTCCCTGTTCATGGTCCCACATCCACGTCTCCTTATCTCGATTGCTTCCTTGATCCATCTTTTGTATTTTTGTTGTTCGGTGGTTATGATCCGTGTGCTGTCCCAGTCCATTATGTGGTTTTCTCTTGTGCAATGATCTGTTACGGCTGACTTTTTTATTGTACTTTCTGCTTCTTCTTTTGCTGCTCTTGTGTGTTTACGATTTGCCTCTTTCTCACACTCCTTTCTGTGTTCTATTGTCCGTGTGTTGAGTTGGCGTCCGGGTTCTCCTATGTATGTTTTATTGCAGAGTTTGCATGGGATTTCATAGACGACTCCACATTTAAGTCCAGCTGGTATCTTGTCTTTTGGGTGTACTAGTCTGTTTCTAACTGTTGTGTATGGCTTTGTTGGTGTGTTTATGTTGTGTTTTTTCATTGTTGCTCTTATTTTTTCCGTTATGCCTCTGATGTATGGTAGGGTTATCACTGGTTCTGGTTCTTGTCTTTCTGGGTTTCTGGTTCTTTTTTTGGGTTGTTCTTTGCTTTCTGTTGTTGTTTGTTGTTCTCCTTTGTTTATTGCCCATGTCGGGTATCCGCAGGTCTTTAAAGCGTGTTGTATGTGTTTGTCCTCTTGTTAACGGTCTCTCTCTTCTGTTACCATGTTTGCTCGGTGATATAATGTTCTGATTACTGACATGTTGTGTATGGTGGGGTGTTCTGATGTCCATAATAGATATTGGTCTGTGTGTGTTGGTTTCCTGTATGTGTTTATGTTTAGGGTCCCGTCGGTCTGTCTGGTGATTTTCAGATCCAGCAATCGAGATAAGGAGACGTGGATGCGGGACCATGAACAGGGACGACGGAGTTTACACGCTGGACCACGCATGGGACTGCATCGTTGGAGAGGGGAGAGCGGGCAGTAGAGGGCGACAACGTCCTCTGCTGCCTGCAGATAAACGGAGAAGGAAGTGACGCGCCACCATCAGCGTCAGCCTGAAGAAGCCGGCAGCCGTCGGCGAAACGTAGCGTCAACAGGTAACAAAACCGTTTCTGTGTTTTAATAAAAGAACGACAATATGGGGTTGTCAGCAGTCGGTCCACAATGTAAATGGTAAATGGTAAATGGCCTGTATTTGATATAGCACCTTCTAGAGTCATGGAACCCCCCAAGGCGCTTTACAACACAATCAGTCATTCACCCATTCACACACACATTCACACACTGGTGGGGATGAGCTACAATGTAGCCACAGCTTCCCTGGGGCGCACTGACAGAGGCGAGGCTGCCGAGCACTGGCGCCACCGGTCCCTCCGACCACCACCAGCAGGCAACGTGGGTTAAGTGTCTTGCCCAAGGACACAACGACAGCGACAGACTGAGCGGGACTCGAACCTGCAACCTTCCGATTACGGGGCGAGCTCTTATCTCCTGTGCCACCGTCGCGTCCCACGTCCCACGCTGAAGGTGGAAAAGGTAAACATGCTGATTTTTCACAAAAAAAAAATCTTTTTATAATCTCCAGCTACTCCACCGGGACGTTCGGAGTACCTACCTCTGATCAGGACCTCAGAAAAATTCTGAAAACGGCCGTTCGACCGGCCGGTCAAGTGGAAACGTGCATGCTGGGAGGTTCCTGTAAATCTACCCTGAAGTTCCAGTAGTGGAAACACCGCTGTTATGTAGACACATTGTTTTGGTATCATGCTGCCATAGGTCAGAAGATGAATAACCTTGTTCTTCAGCAGGAACTTGTTCCTGCAGATGAGGATCTCCCTCAGCCATTTAAGAACTTCTGTCCCGTTAAACAGCTGCTGGGTAATCAGTTTGCGGCAAATTAGGAAAAGCACCTGTGAACTGAGAGAAGACAGAAAAGACTCAGAGAATTCAGAAAGGTAGACTCGTGTCACTGCCCTCAGCACCCGATTATCTAAAATGTATTAGCATTAATACGTAGAAACAGATTAAATATGTGGAACACTCGTTTAATCAGTACATTTGCAGTGCTCGCTACTAGGAGTTAACGCTTTGTAAGTCGTACTCGGGGGTGTGCCCGTTTCAGGAAGTACAATCAGCTGGGGAAGAGAGTGGCTTCAGATGACAGAATCTGGAGTCTTCTTTCCTGGTATTTGGACATCTTAACACAAGCCTGGAGGAGTTATGCTGTGTAGTGGTGTTGCTAATGATAATGGTTAGCTTATATTAGTTGGAATATTCTCTGCCGTTTCCAGGACACTAAACCAACAACAGCCGTCCCTGTCGTAAGTCAAGGTGGGTGAGTCCATGATTGTTAAGTGACAGTGTGACGTAGATCGGTCAGGATTTTCTGATCCTAGAGTTTCACCGTCTATTTTCTATCAGAGGCTACTGCAGGATGAGACCATTTTCATGTTCAGTCTGCACAAAAAACTCTGAGTGACCAATTATAATCAGAAAAAAATCATTAAAAATTGTTTTTTCAGAGTTTCCAACTTTTAACTACAAAGTAAAGTGGTCCACCAAACAATCTCAGCTCTTCTGAATGTTTGTTATTAGGAACCCTAAATATCTATCGAGCACCAACTCAAGGACTTCACAGGCAGCCATTATTGTCCTTTTTTATATTCTTCCATATACATTAATGTGGCTCAAATGGAAGAGTGCACATACACACACACACACACACATCATAGTGACCACGTAAAACGTGTAAAACTTACACGTGTTCATCAGCCTTTGACTGAATGTCTCTTATGCTGCACCTTCTGCACTGTAACTGCTCACCCTTTAACTTCGTCTTTTTTATTCTTTAATCTGAAATTAATTTGTGTATTTTTTAATATTTTAGCTGTCACGTTGATTTTAATGTTCTTGCTATTCTTGCTAATTGGAAAGCACTTTGAATTGCCTCTGTGTATTACATGTGCTTAAAAAATAAAGCTGCCTTTCCTTGTAAGCAAAAATCAATGCACCAATACCCCCATAGAAAACAATGCCAGATCCTCAGATCAGCCATGTGTTCTTTGAGCCTCAGAGTATGGAGGCGTTTTGACCTACAGTATAAAAGTCACTCATAGTTTAAATGGGCCATGACACTTTGGGCTCAAACATGTTAAAGCGGTATTTTGATATCTGCTGTTTTTCATAAAATCACAGTTTAAGTTTTGGAGAATTTTGGAGAACTTCCAGAAAAAATGTAGTTCTACTAGAAAAGGATTGCTTAACCTACTCGGCACCATGACACGTGTAGTCCTGAGAGAGCCGTAGGCTGAAGCAGCATGAGAGCTGACCAATGTCCCACCGTTTTGAGAAATACTTCATAAATTTACTCCAAACAATGTGTCTGTAGCCTACAAGCTAACACCTCACTCGTGCCGTAGAAGGTGTGACGTTACGTTGTTCTTGTTGTCCATCAGACAATGCATATTCATGTAGGGGAAAGCCAAGCCCACGTCATCACAGATGAAAATCTCTAACTTAGCATGAATTTAAAAGTTTATATTGGATCTTTTCCACCAGATACGGATGATTTGACGGTCACATGATCGGAATTTGGACCCTATCGGATCTAGATATTCCAAATTTAAATTTGTGCATTTGGATTTAAATGAAAGAATCAAACATGCAAAATGTGTGTTTATATTCCTCGACCGAAGCTGGCCTCATGGTGGATTTCAATATGTTTTTATGCAATTATGCTCAATTTTTCACCAACCTTGAACTCTCACTACACTGCATTCTTTACATTTCTTTTGTTTCAAATAAAGTGCAAAAAATAAATAAAAATAAAACTCTAGCTGCAGAAAGAAGAGTCACAAAATGTCCTAAAGTAACCAGTCTGAGTGTTGTGTACCTTATGTCCCAAAACGTCTCTATAGGGGCATCGGGATTCCACAGCTCTATGGTCTCGGGCTGGTGCAGAACTAACAGAGCCTGAAGATTCAAAGGCAGCAGAAACAAAAAGGTGGCTACATTTGAAAGAAACACATCCACACGGGCTCACATGTGAGCCTTTGATGCAACTTTTCCTAAATGTCTGGAAGGTGAAGTGGATTATTAACTGAGGCATCATGAGCATGCACTGTGTGTTCGGCCTGACCTCCATGGCTTCTTGTGCGAGCTGGGTATTCAGAGGCACCAGTTGCACCAGGCCAGTGATGAGCTCAGCTGTGCTGCTCTGCATCTCTGGAGCTTGCTTCACTGGGTTCTATCACACAGCCACAAAAATCAACCTTCACACGAGCAACTCAAATACAGGAGCTGTGACAGGAAACACTGACCACACTCACCAAAAAATATATATTTATTAAACTGACTTTGCTTTCTGGAAAACAAATCTATAATAATATTAACTAGAAAAATAATCAATACAGTGCATTTCTGAATGTATCAGCACCACCTATTTGGTAAACGTATGAAAAGCTTCTCAGTGCCAAGAGGGAGCCATTCTGTGAATGATCTGTGGTGCTCCTAATGAAATATTTTTGTTTTACTGAACTAAAGGTGAAATCTAATATAGCCAGCTATCGGAAAAGGGTAGAATGCCTTCTCCGGGTCAGGGACGAGGTCCTGCCCCAAGTGGAGGAGTTTAAGTATCTCGGGGTCTTGTTCACGAGTGAGGGAAAGCTGGAGCGTGAGATCGATAGGTGGATTGGTGCTGCATCTGCAGTGATGCGGGCGTTGTACCGGTCTGTCGTGGTGAAGAGAGAGCTGAGTCAGAAGGCGAAGCTCTCGATTTACCGGTGGATCTACGTTCCTACCCTCACCTATGGTCATGAGTTAAAGTTAAAGCCAGAGTCCCATTAGTTGTCACACACACAGGTGTGTGTGCGACATTCGTTCTCCGCATTTGACCCATCCCCTGGGGGAGCGGTGAGCTGCAGACACAGCCACGCTCAGGAACCATTTGGGGTTTAACCCCCCAATCCAACCCCATAATGCTGAGTGTCAAGCAGGGAGGCATTGGGTCCCATTTTTTCAAAGTCTTTGGTATGACCCGACCAGGAATCGAACCCTGATCTCCCAGTCTCAGGCGGACACTCTACCACTAGGCCACTGAGAAAGCTGAGCTTTGGGTAGTGACCGAAAGAATGAGATCGCAGTTACAAGCGGCCAAAATGAGTTTTCTCTGCGTGGTGGCTGGGCTCCCCTTAGCGATAGAGTGAGAAGCTCAGTCATATGGGAGGGGCTCGGAGAAGACCCGCTGCGCCTCCATATCGAGAGAAGCCAGTTGAGGTGACTCGGGCATCTGGTCAGGATGCCTCCTGGACACCTCCCTGGTGAGGTTTTCGGGCACGTCCAACCGGGAGGGGGCCTAAAGGGAGACCAAGGACACATTGGAGGGACTATGTCTCTCACCTGGCCAGGGAACGCCTTGGGATTCCCCCAAAACCTCCCAGCTCGGCACTCAGCTTTAAGGGGTTGGGCTGGGGGGGTAAACCACCTAATGGTTCCTGGGCGCAGCCGTGTCTGCAGCTCACCGCTCCCCCAGGGGATGGGTCATATGCGGAGAACAAATGTCACAAACCAGTATGTGTGACAACTAGCGGGACTTTAACTTCAAGCAAATGTGGTCATGTCCTGGACAACTCTGAAACATACAGGTGCTGGCCAGTAAATTAGAATATCATCAAAAGGTTGAAAATATTTCAGTAATTCCATTCAAAACGTGAAACTTGTACATTATATTCATGCAATGCACACAGACCAATGTATTTCCGATGTTTATTACATTTAATCTTGATATTTATAGGTGACAACCAATGAAAACATCAAATCTGGTATCTCAGAAAATTAGAATATTCTAAAGGCCAATGAAAATTGTTTGTTTCTCTAATGTTGGCCAACTGAAAAGAATGAACATGAAAAGAATGTGCATGTATAGCACTCAATACTTAGTCGGGGCTCCTTTTGCCTCAATAACTGCAGTAATGCGGCGTGGCATGGACTCGATCAGTCTGTGGCACTGCTCAGGTGTTATGAGAGCCCAGGTTGCTCTGATAGTCGTCTTCAGCTCCTCTGCATTGTTGGGTCTAGCGTATTGCATCCTCCGCTTCACAATACCCCATAGATTTTCTATGGGGTTAAGGTCAGGCGAGTTTGCTGGCCAATCAAGGACAGGGATACCATGGTCCTTGAACCAGGTGCTGGTGGTTTTGGCACTGTGTGCAGGTGCCAAGTCCTGTTGAAAGGTGAAGTCTGCATCCCCATAAAGTTGGTCAGCAGCAGGAAGCATGAAGTGCTCTAAAACTTCCTGGTAGACGGCTGCATTGACCCTGGACCTCAGGAAACAGAGTGGGCCAACACCGGCAGATGACATGGCACCCCACACCATCACTGACGGTGGAAACTTTACACTGGACCTCATGCAACGTGGATTCTGTGCTTCTCCGCTCTTCCTCCAGACTCTGGGTCCTTGATTTCCAAAGGAAATACAGAACTTGCTTTCATCAGAAAACATAACTTTGGACCACTCAGCATCAGTCCAGTCCTTTTTGTCCTTGGCCCAGGCGAGACGCTTCTTGCGCTGTTTCTTGTTCAAGAGTGGCTTGACACACGGAATGCGACACCTGAATCCCATGTCTTTCATGAGTCTCCTCGTGGTGGTTCTTGAAGCGCTGACTCCAGCTGCAGTCCACTCTTTGTGGATCTCCCCCACATTTTTGAATGGGTTTGTCGTCACAATTCTCTGCAGGGTGCGGTTATCCCTAGAGCTTGTACACTTTTTTCTACCACATTTTTTCCGTCCCTTCGCCTGTCTGTTAATGTGCTTGGACACAGAGCTCTGCGAACAGCCAGCTTCTTTAGCAATCACCTTTTGTGTCTTGCCCTCCTTGTGCAAGGTGTCAATGATTGTCTTTTGGACAGCTGTTAAGTCAGAAGTCTTCCCCATGATTGTGGTGCCTTCAAAACAAGACTGAGGGACCTTTTAAAGGCCTTTGCAGGTGTTTTGAGTAAATCAGCTGATTAGAGTGGCAGCAGGTGTCTTCTATATTCAGCCTTTTCAGAATATTCTAATTTTTTGAGATACAAAATTTGGAGTTTTCATTAGTTGTCACTTATGAATATCAAATTTAAATGTAATGAACATTGGAAATACATTGGTCTGTGTGCATTGCATGAATATAATGTACAAGTTTCACGTTTTGAATGGAATTACTGAAATATTTTCAACCTTTTGATGATATTCTAATTTACTGGCCAGCACCTGTATTTCAGCTGTTTCCAACCTTCTTCATACAGTTTTGTTGGCTTGTTCTAGAAATGTACCAAGTTCCACTAAAAGGTTAACTGCTGCTTCATTTATTACTGAACACATTTTGTAATTTTATACAAAAATATTCATCAACAAATGAAGCAAAACATTCTTAGTGTTTACGTAGAATCATTCCAGGATATGATTTTTTTTTATCTGAGTAGTGGTAAGTATTTTCTATCAGAGTACCATGCCAGACTTCTCCAGGCATTTTCTGACTACAAGTACTTTTATTGGAGGATTATTATAGGAGGAAAAATGACATGAAAGTATAATACAATAGGGCTTGGAGCCCTGATTACTTAGCCTTTGGTGAACTCACATGCAACAAGAGTTTGGGGTCAGCATGGATAAGTTTGACCAGGGCGAGTAGGAGGCACTTGTAACTTCGGGTGTCGAGGTCCGTGGCTTTCTCTTTGAACTTAAGGCTGGTGGTCTTCTTCCCTATGAATGTCAGGCTCTATGGGAGAGCATCACACAGCAGAGGGCTGATTAGAGGAACAGCTTTAAATGATCTTGACTTTATTTATAGCTTATTTTACAGAAATAAAATAAGATCTACAGATAAAAGGTGTTGGAGCAGTTTTCTTAGACCTTTTTGATTGAATTTAAAGCATTTCATTCCCTTAAACAGCTATTAACTGGACTATTTCATATCTAAACACAGATCAGCATGTTAAAGCTAGCGAGATAAAATCAGCGTTTAAAAACAACAAATCTGGAGTTCCACAAGGTTTGATTTTAGGACTGTTGTTTTTTGCTTGTAAATTATTGACTTCCCTTAGAGTTGTATGGACGTTCAATGCCAAACATACAAAGATGACGCTCTTATGTAAAACCTCAGAGACGAATGGCTGGAATGTCAGTTTAAGCATCAGTTCCCTTTCAGGTGATTCACTCAGTAGAAAATGTATAGTATTGGATATGACGCCCCCGTACGGCTTTACTGAATACATTCAACCACCCCTCTAGACCACGTGACTTGTCACAGTAGGAGGCAGGCTCCACCTTCATATTAAAATACCTACCCACACGTCATACGCCAGTTGTTACTCTTCACCTCCCTGAGAACACCTAAGAACCCAAAACCTTGTGCAACCTAGTTGGTGCTATAGCATTCCTACTTTTGCCAACAGTTTTTAAGCTTTGCAGCTTGGGATGAGAACCAGGCCAAAAGCCCTGAATACAGTCACAGCAGGACCCCCCGGCTCTCAGAATCTAGGGAACGAGCTTCGTTTGAGTCAGACGAAGACAGCTTTTTAGTCACAGCACCCATCTTCCAACTGGGTGGACCGCACTGATTATAAGAAAGGGTTAGCCGAGTTGGAACACACTCTACCCCGTCTCAGCTCCTACCGGGCCCTAGGGATGACGAGGAGCTGGGCTTCAGCCTGGGAGGTCCCACTCTGTCCGAGGCTGAGGAACTGCCAATGTGGAGCCGGAAAAGCAGGAGGTGGAGTGGCCCTGTCCGAAGGTCATAGAGTTTGTTTGGTTCAAGGTCTACAGTGTGGCATGTCACCCATCCGGTGGCGCATCTCATCCTAACCAATTACCGTTAAGGGTCAGACCGACGCATTTCCCTCACATTGTGAACACTATCGGGGGAACCCAAAGGCAACTACTCCAAAGGAAGGTGTTGGATGTGGTTTCAGGATCGAAAACAAACAAAGGTTGGTGCAGCTGTTATAGTTTTTCTAAAGAGAGGCAATAAGTCACGGCCAAATCTGGACTTGAGATTTTTAAACAAACACCTAAAGGTGTGATCAAAGGCATCTTTTTTCAGTTTGGCCACAAAAATAAAACCACAAGCTGCTTCAAGAGCAGTCACCTAATAATTCAAATATTAAAATTACTGTCCAGATTATTTATTTTATCTGATCTAGTGACTGACAAGCGTATCACATCGTGATGTACATTCATTTCTGTATTTAAGGCCGAAAGCAGCGCCTCTTGTTCATGCACGCACTCCACTAGCCAGCGAAACTGAGCTACAACACGTTGTTTTACAGTCATTATGCACATGTTGTGTTTTCATATATTTAGATTTTAAAGACTTGCTTTTCCATGAGAAAGGTCGCCAACCTGCATCAACCGAGGTACGTCCTTAAACGCTTGAGCCCGCTCTGTGGTTAACGTCTGAACGTAAGCGGTAGTCTAACGCTATTGGTCAGTGCTGACCGGCGCCCAGTTCAAATTGCATTGAGCTCTATGAGTCCCCGCCCAAAAAACAACCACATATTTCCTACATGATATCACAGTGCATGATAAGACCATCACAGTTTCGGATTTCTGAAAAATCATACATAATAAGTGGAAAACTCCGGACAGCGGCTTTAACATTAGAAAGAAAAGGAAGTTAAAAGCAGCAGGCTGCTGTTAGCTCACCGATGTCATGCGTAATGAAGCATGAGGGACGGTGCCTTGAATCACCCGGTTAAGGGTGTCTGAGAACATGAAGCGAAGCTCTCCAGAGTAACAGTACACAGCATCAATCTTAGGCCACCAGTCGAGATGGGACTGAAAGTAGCAACACGGAAAGGGGTGAGCGACTTAACAGCAAGGACCTGTTTGGCAAATATTCTGTGAAGATGCTCTGCACACTTACATTGGAGATGATTCTATGCAACGAGTTGACCAGGACAAAGTGAAAGATCGACGGGGACGAGGAGGCCAGACATACCTACGACACAGGAAAAAAAGCAGGATGAGAAAAATGGAGCAACAACCCAAAAGGTCACGCAAATCTGAACTCAACTTTCCCAGATCGCCAGCCACATAGCCACCTTTTCATCAACATTCCAGCAACACAAATAAATATTAGCATCACTCTTTAGTTACCTTAAAGTGCTGGTTGTTGTGAGGGTTGATGCGGAAACACGAGACGAAGCAGTCCACCATGAGCTCCACGTCAGCGTTCTGACTGCCCGTCCCCCTCCAGAATGGTTTGGATGGGTTGAACAACAGAGCCTGAAACGACAAGAACCCACTTTAGAACATGCACTCAAGCACTTCTTCTCTAATCAAATCTGGCACACGGATCAACATATATAGATCCTGACAGAAACAATCGGACAACTAAAACCCTTGAAATGTTGTGCATCATTCCCTCAAACTGAATTACACATTACAGTTGCCTCGAGCGATACTAAGGCTACGGTCACACTGCAGGCCTCGATGCTCAATTACGATTTTTTGAGTAAATCCGATTTTTCTTTGTGTTGCTGTTCACATTATAACTGAAATGCAACATCAAACTCTCCAGTGTGAACGCTTCACGGCCCCACAGCGACCCACATGCGCAGAAGAAAAGAATTCTCACTCAGTGGAGTCGGAAGCAGGAGAGGCAGAGTCGTGATGTGAAAGCTTTCACTGACAGGATCAGGATCACACCTGTCCTGTCTCCCGTTTTGGTCTGCAAACGGTTTCAAAAACTGTAAACCATTTACTCCTTGTTCCCTCCGTCGTCCCGAATTATTATTCACCGAAAATGTTTCAGTATTAAGTTTATTTATGGAGGCCCCCTCGCTGTCACGGAGACACCCCCCTTTCATAGAGACTGAGACCGGTGAGACGCTTCGCTCCAGCAGCACCTCCACTCCCGTTCTCAGGCTCTTTTTTACTAACCCTAACCCAAAACTTAAAACAGGATGTCCAGACAGGCTACTGAATCCTTCTGTCAGCGCTTCTCCTCAGGAGCATCAACACACGATGCTCACATCCACTGACTCAGTGAGGTAGGAGACGGATTTAATGCAATATGACCGCTCAGACTGCAGTCGCTTTCAAAAACATCGGATATGTACAGGAATCTGTACCACATATGAAAGTGACATGGGTCGGATTTGAAAACATCGGATCTGTGTTGTTCAGACTGTCATAGAAAAATCAGATATGGGCCGTGTGTGTGTGTGTGTGTGTGGGGGGGGGGGGGGTCAGATTGAATGCACTTTTGCCTGCAGTGTGAACATAGCCTAAGAGTAGCCCAAAGAGTGTCCTATAGTCCATATAAGCCCATATATTATACATAAATTGTTTCCGATTTGGAGTATATGTGGCTACAAGTCCAGATCCGATACTCCCCCCCCGTGTCCTGTCTGGCTGTGAAGCAAGCAGAGTTGATGTCTGAATGCTGGTAACAAGCCTTACAGATTTACTCTCAGGTGGAGCATCAAAGCTTCTGCTTTTAATGTCACGCCTGATACTTAAAACTTTATTGTTGTTTTAATGCTTGTAATTCCAACCAGACACGGAGACAGAGGTGAATTTAGCAGTTTGGGGGCCCAAGGCGAACACAGACATGGGGCCCCTTACACTAAATTTTCGACAATCGGACCTTTAACTGGATTTGCGAAACTCTCCCCTCTTCTGACACGAGTTATTTTCCCTTTTATTAGTCCTCCTCTTTTTCCTGTTTTTCTCTCCCTTTGAGCGCTTTCAATATTTGCTCTGCTTTCTTCTTCCTGTCAGCGCTCCTGCGCTTTAGCCTTAGTTATTTTTTTCTATTTTCCATTTTAGTCTATGGTTTCCTCCCTTTAAACATTTTCCGTTGTCTTTCCTTTCTGCTTCCTTTTGATGTTTACAGCGAAAAACGACGTCACTTTCAGAAGTGAAAATAAAAGCTTTTATGAAGCAAGCTGCTTCTTTCTCTTATTGGAGCCTCTAGCATAACTCCATTTCATGCTTAATGGTTTGACTATCACTCTGGGTTTGTTACGAATGCTCCCGCCTCTCTTCTTCTTCTTATTTGTGGTCTTATGGCACTTGGCAAACAACCATTTGGTGCATTACTGCCACCAACTGGATTGGAGTGGAATGACTACCAATCACTTCCTGTTTGTGCATCGCCGTCTTAATAACCCTCTTATGACCATAATTATAACAGGGCCGCCTGGTATTTTTTTAATCTTATGGCTGTAAAATTGTAATAAAAAGTACAAAGTGTGTGTAACTCTTCTCCTTTTTTCAGAACAACCTCAACTTTTAGTGTTTGTATTTAGAATTTGTTTTTATTAAAGCCTTTAAAAAATCAGCTTAAAAGTGAAAAAAGCAAAAAACGGATTTGAATTTTTTAAATTTATTACTGAACAGGAAGTTCTAAATTACTGGGCAAACAATTTGGAATGAACAATTTAAACTTTGAACTGTAATGCATCTATTCTTAAAAAAGTTTGAACCTTGGTATCTTTTTTAGCTGTTTTTAAGACCATTTATTTTTGTAAACTTTCAGACGTTTTTATTTGATGTGGTAGACCTTGAAGCAGCTTCTCTCCAGCTGCAGGCAGAGTCCTGCACACCTCACACTGCCATGGGGTGCTTCTCTTGCACACCGTGCACTGCTACACCAAAAACTTTTGTTTTAGCAAAAATAATTATTTATTGTAAAAAGATAAATAATGCTGGAATGAAGCTGAATCTTACAATCAGCAAATAATTGAGGGTTGTTCGAATAAAAAAATAAAAAATAAAGACTGAACAAGCATTCATACGCTGGTTCACCGGAGATCTGTCCTTCAGGGTCACGGTTTTCAGATATAAGCCTTCTGGGACACCTAATAGATCGTGTTTTCTTTGAGGCATTTCCATAATTTCATGCTGGTTTTTATGCTAATCAGCTTCCCCGTTCCGTTATCCGCTTTCACCGCGGCGCTGCGGTCCGTTTCAATCAGGCTGTACAGCAGGATTTCCCCTCGTAGTGATATTTTCCATAACTCTGATTGCTTCATGCTATAGATCGTTGGAAACCTGCTTTTATGTACTTTTAGGAACCGTTGGAATCTTTTGAATCTGACCAGCCATTCAAAAGTTATACAACGGAGCATTTTGGATGACAAACTCAGCACGTCTCTGAATCTGTGTTGTGATTCGTTGCGCTCAAGACAGGGAATCCGGTGGCTACCGTAATGTATTGTATATGCACGAAAAGCCCCATTTTTAATCTTTTCAGCACTTTTGGAATTTTAATGATATCTTGAATCGTTCAGGAATTATGGTAATGAGAAGTGCGCATGTCCAATCCCGTCTGCGGCAACAGGTTGGTAATAAGAATATTGTGGCATTAACAGAGGGGTGCCGGTGGTCAGGGCTAGGGGCCCCCCCAACACAAGGGGGCCCCAGGCGGCCGCCGACCTATGCCTAATGGTAAAACCACCTCTGAACGGAGACAGAGAAAGAGAGAGGAAGAGACTTCTAGCCCTGCAGAAAGAAAAAAACAACACACAATACAACAAGAGCCAGCTATCACTGCTTCAACTTGATGAGGAAATATAAAATCAACATTGTTTTACTGACCAATCAAACGATAATAAATCACAGTGCATTTAGTGCCAACCACAGCCTTAAGACATGTGTTGAACGTGCCCAAGTCCATACTTATGAGGGCACCATGTGAGCACCAGTGCGCGTACCCACGCTTGTATATAGCTTATACAATAGCTTGAATTGAATAGATTATAAACACGCAACCATGCTGGTCTTCTGTACTCGACACATCGTCACGTTATCGGCCATGTTACCATTACCTGCCATTTTTATAGCTGAAAGTTTTATTCTATTTTTATTCTTATTGTGTGTTCATGTTATATGTAGCACATTAGTACCAAAGCAAGTTCCTAGTTTGTGAATTGTTTTCTGATTTCTGATATGCATTGTGCTTGCATATTCTCTACAGGAGCATTCAATAGAGTGTGAGGGGCCACAGATCTGTCCCCAAAGATGTGTAGGAGATGGAAGGAGCTCCAAGTCTCAGATATCCAGGAGCTGCCCCAGAACACAGGGACCCCAGGGAGACTACGATCAGAAATGCCCCTGGCCCCCTCAAGAGGCGCAGAGGATTGCCCCCGGGGACCACAACTATCAGCCAGCAGAGTCCCGGGGGATATCAGCAGCAAGCCTACAGGCCCGCCCACAGCTTTCCATTCCCAAGCCGGCCGAGCCCGGAACCCAGCGACCCAGGACCCAGGGGCAACAAGCCTCCCCGGGGACCCAACAGAGCCCAGGGACTCGGATCCCACCGGGCAGCCACCGGGATTAATCAGGCAGACGCCAAAAATCTTAAACACCCTGACCCGGGAGCCACGAACACTCAGACAGACCAAGGCACCACACTCCACACCAAGTGTGGCAGAGGGAGGGGAGGCAAAGATGTGTAGCAGCAAAATAAGTCCCAGGAGAGGGGAGGAGTCAAAGGCCCCACCTGACATATACAGTCATACACAAACAGTCACACACTCCCTCCCTCATGCTCACACATACACATACAACCTAGGACTTACAAAAACGCACGACAGACACCCACTCATGCTCCCCATACACACCCTATTCATTCTGGTCCAGGTACTGCTGCATAAAGGGTACAACCATCACCGGTTCCCAGAGTTCGACCCTTTCTGCTGGGGTGCTGATGAGAAGGCTCCCCCGCTCAACTCCGAGCAAAGCGACCCACCACCCCAGACCCCAACCAGACGGCCAGATCCACCTCCTAGCCACCAGCCCTGAGAAGCCAAGCGACAACAGAGGAGTGCTAAGACCCCTGGTCTCCCTCCGCCTACTCCAATACTGTGTTGGTGCGTGTTGATTAAGTGTATTCCATGGCTGTGGTAAGAGAGCAGTGCAGACATCGTCTGGCCTACGCTAGCGGATGCCACCACACCACCCCCTCTGTGTCTAAGTGGAGTTTAAAATTGGAAGTGGGCACCGGCACTTGGGATGAGGCTGAAAGATCCCCCTGCCAAATGCCATTGTATGTGCTCACTCCCATGGCCCTAAGTTTGTGTTTGCATGGAATGTCGTTGGTGGAAGTGCTTAATGTGCAAATAAAATTGGGGGGCAAGTTGCCACAGGAATGCGGAAATGGGGTCCATACCCGCACCCCCTGACTTGTCCACCCCCCAAGGTCCAATGTGCATGTTTTTGTGATGATGTCTGGGAGCAGGAGGAGAGAAATGTGTAGGGATGGGGAGGAATGGCTGGTTGGCCTAGGCTCTCCAGGGAGCCAGCTCCCCCAGTGGCCCCAATAGGCACCTCCGTTGCCAAAAGGCCACCCAGGGCATGGAGACCCCAGCCCATCTTGCCTGGGCCCAAAGCAGCAGCATCGCAAAGCTCCAAAGAGTCCGAGGGAACCAACGTAGCCCCACCCCTGCAGAATATCTACTCCCATCCCTGTATCTGCACAGCTTCCAGAATATATATGACATAGGACTTCCAGGTAAGGTTGGGTCCTCCCCCTCCCGGACATCCCCCTAACCCATGGTGGGACAGCAGAGGAACCAAGGTCTACCCGAGGCCCCTGAGCCTGGGCCAGGCACTGCCGCGATATATTCCCGCCTTCTTCCCGGCAGCATAAGCCTCTTTTATAAGACACACCATGTTGGCAAATCGGCGTAATATTACCGCAATGGTATGTCTATAAACGCGCCATGGCGGCATGGCGTTGCGCAAATTTTGCGGCATTCGTTCCACCTCGCTTGGTAGTAATATTGCGGTAATGGTCTGTCGTATGCGTCCTGGCGCAACAGAGGCAGATGTCATGATGACGTGGGGAGTTATTGCTGAGCTCCGGCTGGCAAATGTATTGAAAATGAAAGTAAACACAGGCAGTAAGGTTTGCTTTTTGAACAAAATCAACTGAGATGGCAAACTGGAGCACCGCAGCGCTCCATGAGCCTCTCTGTTAGAGCTGAAGCTCAGATCACCAGAGACTGCACAGGGACTGATGGGGACAGACACCTTTAGGAGCTGCTTGTTAAAAAAAAACGTAACGATCAAGGCTTCAATCACAATAAAAAGAAAGTTAGGTCCAAGATAAACGAAAGTCTGCGGCAGCGCAGAGACCGCCCCCATACCCCCTTTATGCTGCCATCACCTAATCTTTTATAAAATTGCCACGAATGCGCCACATTACCGCCACGGTCTGATCTTATAAAATACCTTTATCCTCCCCAGGAAGCCGCGGCAAATCCAATTTTGCAAGCGCTATGGTCCTGTAAAAACAGCTATACATGTCAGGACCCGACCCCCAAGGCCCCGCTCAGATCCCCACATGGGGCCGGCCACCCCCACACCCCAAGCCCCCAGGCCCCCATCCAGACCTACTCAGGGGCAATGCAGCTGCCAGGCAAAAACCCATGGCTACCGCTAAGACCCTCAAGGGGCCCCACTCACAACTGCCAGTAGTTCACCCCCTGAGGCAACCCAAGCACCTCCAGAGGGGGGCAGCAGCTCCCCAGCCCCTGACAACCCCAGTGAACCCACCCTCAGGGAACGTCCGGATACTCCAAACTCAGACCCTCCACCCCATCACCCACACCATCCCGCAGGACAACATCAACGGCACCCCACCCTCGCTATGTGATGGAACCGATCAAAGGAGCCCAGAGAGATTCATCTGAAGTGGAAGCAGAGGCTATATCAAGTGTAATATGATCTAACAAAAGATTTCTATACTGGTTGATGCAGAGAGTTTCTCTATTTTTCCAATTCAAGAGGATAGTTTTCTTAGCGATGCATATGGCAGTCAGAACCACGTGAACCAAAGATGTTTCAATCGAGACATCGTCCAGGTTTCCCAGTAAACAAAGAGAGGGGGTGGTTGGGATATGACATTTCAGACATTTTGACAGATCCTCACATACTCTACCCCAAAATTCCTGGACAGGTGGACAGGACCACAGTGCATGATTGTAATTGTCAGGAACGTTGTTTGTGCGGTGTGTACAGGTGTCAGACGACACAAACCCCATCATGAACATCCCATGACCTGTATAGTGTACTCTGTGTAGAATTTTGTACTGAATTAATTGTAAATTGGGGTGTCTGATCATTTTAAAAGTTTTTAAACAAGTTTGGGACCAGAAGTTCTGGTCAAAGCTGACTGATAGATCCACCTCCCATTTTTCAATAGGGATTACTATTCTATCGTCTATTCTGGACAGTGTCTTATATACTTTAGACAGTAGTTTGGGGGGTTTGAGATTATAGAAGTCTAATACCCTTGGTGGTGTTTGTAATTCTATTTTATTGAGCTTAAATTTTTGTTTGACTACAGATTTAATTTGGTGATATTCTAAAAAGCTATTCTTATCTATTCCAAATTGGGAGACTATTTGATTAAATGGGATGAAGTCCAATCCTTCATATATGTGTTCCAGGTATAGGATTCCTTTGTTTTTCCAGTCCGGAAGGTTCATCATTTTGCTATTTTGCAAAATGTCAGGATTATTCCAGATAGGTGTGCGTCTGCATGGTACTAGTGAAGACTCTGTCATTTTAAGATACTCCCACCATGCTGTCAGAGAGGTGCTGATACTAATACTTTTGAAGCCTTCATGTTTTCTTATGCTTGAGCTAATAAATGGTAAGTCTGAAAGCTCTATCGTATTGCAAAGTGTCTGTTCTATATCTAACCAGGACTCATCTAGTAGGCTATCTTGCAACCATCTTGGTATATATTGCAGCCTGTTGGCTAAGAAATAATGATAAAAGCTGGGTAGATCCAGTCCTCCTCTGTCTTTGGTCTTCTGAAGTGTTTTTAAGTAGCCTGGCAAGCCAGTCTAAATAACAAGCAAAGCAAGAATTTGGTCTAGTTCACTAGGCTAGTTTTTAAGCTAATTCGTGGAGGTTTATCCTGCCAAAGGAATTTGGTAATTGAGGAGTCCAGAGATCTAAACCAGTCAGCTGGTGGTTTGTTTGGGATCATTGAAAATAAGTAATTCATTCTGGGTAAGACCATCATTTTAATTGTAGCAACCCTCCCCATGAGTGATATCGGTAAGGATTTCCATCTTGCAAGATCATCTTCCACTTTCTTTAAAAGTGGGATGTAGTTTAGTTTGGTTAGATCTGCTAACTTGGGAGAGATATTAATCCCAAGGTTGTGTATTAAGCAAATTGACAAAAGAGAAATTAATTGGTAGAACTGTGGATTTTAACCAGTTTATAGAGTAATCTGAAACTTTTGAAAAAGAGTTTATCAGTTCTATTGAATGGGAGAGAGGATTGAGAATTCTGGAGAAAGAGTAAAACATCATCTGCATAAAGACTGATCTAATGTTCTACAGGTGCTGGCCAGTAAATTAGAATATCATCAAAAGGTTGAAAATATTTCAGTAATTCCATTCAAAACGTGAAACTTGTACATTATATTCATGCAATGCACACAGACCAATGTATTTCCAATGTTCATTACATTTAAATTTGATATTCATAAGTGACAACTAATGAAAACTCCAAATTTGGTATCTCAAAAAATTTGAATATTCTGAAAAGGCTGAATATAGAAGACACCTGCTGCCACTCTAATCAGCTGATTTACTCAGAACACCTGCAAAGGCCTTTAAAAGGTCCCTCAGTCTTGTTTTGAAGGCACCACAATCATGGGGAAGACTTCTGACTTAACAGCTGTCCAAAAGACAATCATTGACACCTTGCACAAGGAGGGCAAGACACAAAAGGTGATTGCTAAAGAAGCTGGCTGTTCGCAGAGCTCTGTGTCCAAGCACATTAACAGACAGGCGAAGGGACGGAAAAAATGTGGTAGAAAAAAGTGTACAAGCTCTAGGGATAACCGCACCCTGCAGAGAATTGTGACGACAAACCCATTCAAAAATGTGGGGGAGATCCACAAAGAGTGGACTGCAGCTGGAGTCAGCGCTTCAAGAACCACCACGAGGGGACTCATGAAAGACATGGGATTCAGGTGTCGCATTCCGTGTGTCAAGCCACTCTTGAACATGAAACAGCGCAAGAAGCGTCTCGCCTGGGCCAAGGACAAAAAGGACTGGACTGATGCTGAGTGGTCCAAAGTTATGTTTTCTGATGAAAGCAAGTTCTGCATTTCCTTTGGAAATCAAGGACCCAGAGTCTGGAGGAAGAGCGGAGAAGCACAGAATCCACGTTGCATGAGGTCCAGTGTAAAGTTTCCACCGTCAGTGATGGTGTGGGGTGCCATGTCATCTGCCGGTGTTGGCCCACTCTGTTTCCTGAGGTCCAGGGTCAATGCAGCCGTCTACCAGGAAGTTTTAGAGCACTTCATGCTTCCTGCTGCTGACCAACTTTATGGGGATGCAGACTTCACCTTTCAACAGGACTTGGCACCTGCACACAGTGCCAAAACCACCAGCACCTGGTTCAAGGACCATGGTATCCCTGTCCTTGATTGGCCAGCAAACTCGCCTGACCTTAACCCCATAGAAAATCTATGGGGTATTGTGAAGCGGAGGATGCAATACGCTAGACCCAACAATGCAGAGGAGCTGAAGACGACTATCAGAGCAACCTGGGCTCTCATAACACCTGAGCAGTGCCACAGACTGATCGAGTCCATGCCACGCCGCATTACTGCAGTTATTGAGGCAAAAGGAGCCCCGACTAAGTATTGAGTGCTATACATGCACATTCTTTTCATGTTCATTCTTTTCAGTTGGCCAACATTAGAGAAACAAACATTTTTTCATTGGCCTTTAGAATATTCTAATTTTCTGAGATACCAGATTTGATGTTTTCATTGGTTGTCACCTATAAATATCAAAATTAAACGTAATAAACATCGGAAATACATTGGTCTGTGTGCATTGCATGAATATAATGTACAAGTTTCACGTTTTGAATGGAATTACTGAAATATTTTCAACCTTTTGATGATATTCTAATTTACTGGCCAGCACCTGTATTCTAAAAGGCTGCAAAGGGAACAGAACAATGTGTTTTCTAGTAAAGCAGCACACCTTGAGATCCATGACGATGGACTGGACCAGGAGAAAGATGGTTGAATGATCCTCCCAGTTGATGTAGGTAGAAGCTTTACAAAGCTTGACACAAGCGATGGCAGCACTCTCCATCAGCTGCTTGTTCCCACCCTGCCCAGCTAAAGCTTTCCTCAAGTTATCCAAAAAAAGTTTCTGTGGACACAGCAGAGTCAGGAGAGTGTGAATACTCTGACTGTGTGTGTGTGTGTGTGTGTGTGTGTGTGTGTGTGTGTGTGTGTGTGTGTGTGTGTGTGTGTGTGTGTGTGTGTGTGTGTGTGTGTGTGTGTGTGTTATGCCCACCTTGTTGGCTTTGCTGTCTTCCACCGTGTCTTTAGAGATTGTGTGTGTGATCTCTGGACAAAGTATGAGCAGAATGATCTGCAGAGGCCACACTGCTGCCTTCCTCTTGGCACTTTCTGCAAAACTGTCCACCAGATCAAACAGCTTCTCGGCAGCTTCTGTGCACGGCAACACACACACACACACACACACACACACACACACACACAGGTAGTGACATCAACATTACAGTAACGGTTTAAATACTTGCACAAACAGACAGTACAATTACTCAAAATGGGTCTAAACTCTATTGGACAGAAACTGGACTAACGTCACTGAGGAGGTCAAAAGAGCTGCACCTCAACAACTAGTCATCAACACTAAAAATGTTAGCTTTTTAAACACATTTCCTTTTCCAGCAGCACCTTTTCTGTAACCCTCCTTTCTGGATGCACTGTACACTTCTGAGCTCTCAGAGTGTAAACAGGTGTCTTTCATACCTGCCACATCTGTCTGTGGACTCTGGTACAGCTTTGTGAACTCATCGGGGTAATTTTCCACCCAGTTCCAAAACACCTGCAATGACCAAAAAGCATAAAGATGTTTCAAGCTTCCTAATCAGTACTGATCATTAACATGGATACAGCGACATTTTCAGGTTGTACCTTTTCTAAACTGTTGATGACAGCGAGCTGTGCTGGTTTCTTTAGGGCCCTGAATTTCAAAACAGTTTCTGAAAAGGAAACAAGCAGCATTACAGACAATTCCTGCTGATGGTCCAGACGATCACCTTCTGAGTGGCCTAGAGGTAGAGTGTCCACCAGGGGACTGAGAGAGCAAAGTTCAAATCCCAGTCGGGTCATACCACAAACTTTAAAATAGGGACCCAATGCCTTCCTGCTTGACACTCAGCTGGATCCAAATGGTAAAATCATTAGACAGCATGGGATAAACTTCCACTGTTATGCTGACGATACTCATTAATATCCAGACCTGCCAACCGTGTCAAAAATTTTTGAGCACCATCTCTGCAGAGTTTTTTCGCTGACTTTTGCAACTCCATTGTTTTTCACGCTGTAATCTCCCCATTCACTGGATGGAAAATTTTACACACACACACACACACACACACGCACACGCACACACACACAGTTGTTCATAGTTCTTATTTTGACTAGTAAAGTTATAGACATTTTTACAGTTTGACCTGACTTTAAAGTGTCATGTATTTTAATATTAACAGTAAAACTCTAAAGTTTCCTTATATAATATTTGTGCTCATACAAGTTACTTGCATTAAATTATTTCAATAATTTAATAAAAAATAATAATAAATAATAATAATTTAATAAAAAAACATATGTATTTAATGGTAATTATTTATTTAGTAAATTGCAATAGGTGTTTCTGTTCTCAAAAACGTAATATAAAATTGGCTTAAAGCACATATGCACACATCACCAGGGCTACTTTATTAATTACCTGCAGCTCCCTGGTGGCTTATGTCCACATCATAATTGCAGATTATGCAAAACGCATGGTGAGGTTGTTTATCGCAAGCATGGCCACTGTTCTTGATGTTTGGACAAAAACTTCTGAGACACATGGACCCTCTTCTTTTTGGCAGGTCTGCTAACCCATCCCTCCCTGTCTGCTTCTCCCTCATCTGCCATAGCATGAGTTCTTCTACAATTTGCTCTTTAACTGTATTATTTCCTGCTATTTCAGCTGTTAACTTTATTTTTTCTCATGTGTTTTTCTCCCAAGAAGAAGCTACAACGATGTTCTGCTGAGCTGTGTGTAATGAAGTTAATTTACATCTAATTTACATCAGGGTAAATAACCGTCGGTGGCACAGCACCTCCATCACGTTACAGTTGCTAACGTTTAATCATTCAACCTCTCCTGATAATAACACTTGACTCTCTTTGACGTTGGATGTGCTACTACTAGTTTACCCGTTTAATTATAGATCCACTAGGATAAATACAATAAAGTTTATCTCTCACCAAATAGAATATTTACTAAGAAATCACAATGTAACCATAGAAACACTACGTGTGTGTGTGTGTGTGTGTGTGTGTGTGTGTGTGTGTGTGTGTGTGTGTGTGTGTGTGTGTGTGTGTGTGTGTGTGTGTGTGTGTGCCTGCTATGTCTTCTCGATCCCCAGTGAGGGGGCGCTGTGGTTATACAACATTCACCAACCGTTTGTGCCTCGTTGGCTAAAGGGCATGATTGGTGATTGCCATGTTCAGTCTCGTGCAGATCGGAGGCTGTTTGTGGAAGTTACAGTCAAACGTAAGGCCACTGTGTCACACCAGGATTTGCCGTGGCATCAAAGCCCCCTTCCTTTCTGGAAAGCTATCAGATCTGAATGGTCATTACAGCATCATGAAGTCAGTGTATGACCTTAGTGTCATGTTGACTAAATTAGAGGGGATAAATATGGGCATTTCACCATAAAACAATAAACTTCCTGTTGTCAGGGGGCGGGGCTTAGGTGATGTCAGCTGTCCACATTGTCACTGTCTTGAGATGTGGTCAATGATCACACAGACAAAGTTTGATATAGATCTGATTAATGCACATGGGAGTTATTACATCAAGTAATGTAATGGTGAAAGGTCAAAGTTTGAGGCTTAGCCACGCCCACATCTTTCAACTTTTGAAAAATCAGATGGTTGAATTGTTTCCCCCTACGTCTTAAGAGTCTATAGCAGAAGTTTGAAGGCGATTGGTGAAAAGGCGATGGGGCATCACTTTCCAAACGACGTGCGAAAACCACAAAATCGAGTACTTGGACCAAAATGGCCGACTTCCTGAGCGACATTGACCTTGGCTTCAAGAGACTTTTTTGTAGGTCCCAAGGCACTACATTAGTGTACCAAATTTCATAGTTCTCAATTAATCTTTACACAACATGTTAGACTTTTTGTCTTGTTTTGCCTGTTGTCCTTCGGGAGTGCTGCAGGAGGACAAACAAGGATTTCAAATTCAAATTCAAAAATACTTTTATAATCCCAGAGGGAAATTCAATTGTTTCAGAACACACAATTCCAAGATCAAACATACATACATACATGACAAGAATTGGTGACTGTGGTCATTCGCAACACGAGTCGCGCTACCGTAATAGATCAAGAGGGTTTATATTGTTTTGGGTACAGACAGAGATCATTTCCTCTTTGCCTTAGAGTTCTGTTGGTCTTCAACCCATCCAGGTCCAATAATGGCGTAATTAATCTATTCTGATCCGTGCTGATCCGTCAGCTATCTCCTTGATCGAATCCACCTTCTGTGCCAGAGCCTGAATCTCAGCCAAAGTTCCAAGTTTACAACTAATCTCGACAATTATAGGAGTTTGTGAGTTTACAGCACGATGCATTCCATCCCTGAGCTCCGGGATTGAGCCAATATTCCTCGAAAGCTCGGTAATTTTCCAGTATGCCAGGTAACCGCTCAGGCCAAACAGCAGGAATCCCGACACCAAAATGACAAATATCCAAACTTCTTCAGAATCCTCTACAGACAGTTGAGAGAGGCATATCAGGTTCCACTGTTTCCAGGAGTCCATGATATGACCAGCTGGCTCTGTCCCAGAGGGGCACCCAGGAGCCCCTTCTCCCGTTCTTATTGTTGAAAAGATTTTGTTAGTCGCGTTGAGAGACCAACTGACCAGATCATGTTTAATAATTTCCAGTTTCCAGAAAAAATGCAGCGATGCGCAGTGCACTGGCAGACAGGACAGAGAGCCTTGGGAGGAGCAGGGGAGGGCGAGGAGAAAAAAGCGGCAAGAGCCGGAAGAAGAATTATGGGGGTTGGATGAGGAAAACGAAATAAAGAAAGTAAATCTGTGTTTTGTGAACAGTTTAATTTGACATGAACACGACAAACACGCTTTCTTGACAATCCTTGTCATCGTGTGTAAAAAAAAAAACGTGTAGAAATAAAGAAGAACAACGTGTGGTATTAGGGAAATAGCGGGCGAGCGGCTCTGGAACTTTTTGGGTCGCAGCCGCTCGCTGCGCCGCTCGCTGCGCCGCTTCAACCCTCACGAGGAAGGAGCAAAATATTAAGCACTCCAGAAGTCCATGCGAGCTCACGCTTGCAGATTGGTAGCTGGTCATGTGGTGTTAATCGCCTCTCATAACCCCCTGTACACTACACGACGCTCAGTGCAAAACTCGCCCCGATCTTGTGGATTCTCGCACAAGTGGAAAATCGGCTCAAAAAAGTGAAAAAGTCGCACAGTGTACGCCCGGCTTTAGAGAACATGCAGTAGAACCAAACCTTGAAGTAGCCTCTTGAGTTTGGAGCAGTCTACGTTTATGTACTGCATCAGCTCTATGTCATGGACATCCACGTTGTCCTCCGAGCACACCGTCAGCTCCTGCAACCTAAAGAGACACAAACAGTCATTCTTTTACCCTGAAGGGACTCGAAGATGTGGAGACATGAAGTCCGGGCAATGTTTAAGTCTCACTGGTAGGAAAGCAGCCAGAGCTTATGTGTGACGTGGAGGGATGTGAAACAACTTTAACAGGTGTTGGCTGGAGAAGGGTTACCCACAATCCCCATGCCGAGAGGGCACCTTTCAGCTGTTCCAAGCTGCAGGGGGATGGATCTGACCGTTTGTGCTCAAGTACCAAACAGCAGCTTAGATTTCTTTGAATGACCCCCTGATAAAGTAAGAATGGGTACCTTTAGCCTGGCAAGGCATCCTATAGATATACGCAAATATATAGTCTGGCCACGACCCATAGACAGAACTCCGTTGTGGGGCGGAATCTACAGTTGTCTTTCAAACTGTCTCTGCATGCTATTGGACAACAAAACATTTGATGTACTCACCACTATGGATGTCAGTCAATGGGACAATCTGCCATACTCTTGAGACGCAAATACATCCTTTTTCTAAATAAAGGAATTTAATACCTCTATCTGCTCTTGACCCACAGAAAAGTCCAAGTCTAAATTGTTCAAAGTTGATGCCAAAGCAGCTAGCATCTTTGTTGTTCCGCTCCATTGCATCATCCCGCTCATCAAGCCAATAGAGCGCTGTGATTGGCATAACACAATACTGATCGGGCCAATGGCAGACCTGCTGACGCTCCTATGGAGTGTGGTTAGAGCAAAGCAATGTGTTTCAGATACTTTCCGTCTAGATTTCTAGACTAGGGAACCTTTAGATTTTGTGGTTACTTTAAAGATGGTTGCCGGTACAGGTACTTGAACGATAGTTTTTGTTACCTGTCCTTTAAAATGTCACTTTCAGGGTTTCCCCCAGCGCTTTATAAGCCTGGCGGCCCGCCAGGCTTTGCTTGCCCACCCGCTAGGCTAAGCGTCATGCCCCGCCCCCCTCCCCAACCCTACCGTGTCCGCTGACAAAAATGATGCAACGAAACAAGGGATGCACCGATACGATACTGGTATCGGTATCAGCACCGATACCAATAACAATACCCGTATCAGTATTGGTAAAAATTAACCGATACCAGGAACCAATACCAATGCAATTGCTTGAAAATGGCTTCACTGAAACTTGTCATTTCTGTTCACATAATATTTTAGTTTTGAGATGATTTCCATTCATATATTTTACTTTTTATCTACCTCACAGTCTTTTCCTGTTGAAAGTAGAGAAGAAAATTAAATCTGTATTCCAAATCATTGCATTTTTTGTGAGGTAGAAGCATCGGTATTGGTAATCAGTATCAGCGAGTACTCAGATCCAAGTATCTGTATCGTTGCATCCCTAAAACGAAACTAGACCCCTCCATCAGCTGATACTGATGAGAAACAGCTGCGGAACGTGTGCAACACCCCCACCGCTCTCACAGAGGAGCGCAGCGGGACGGAGCACGGAGAACCCTAACCCTAAACATTATAAATAAAAGGTAAAACAAGCTAGCTATCTCCCTCCCAGTGTTGCAGTAGAGGAGGAAGGTTGAAGACTCGCATCTGCTTTTCTTTTGCATCAGTGATGAGGTGCTTTTTTTTAAATTTCATATTTAGCCACACAAATCCTACCACAGGTGTTACATTTAACTCTCGTTGTTTACTTTAACACATGTTACTCTAAGAAGTATTGCTGTAAACGTGAGGTTGTGCTGTGTGTGAGTGAGACCCCGTCACATGACAAGCAGCAATGGGAGGAATGGAGCGGTGAGGTTCATTCAGGTGAGGATGGAAGTCAGTCTTCAAGCACAGGCTTGAAGCTGCCCTGGCAACAACACCTCAGTGAAGTCTCCAGATTAGTGGTGTCCAATCCTGGTGCTAGAGGGCTACAATCCTGCATATATTAGAGGTTTCTCTGCTTCATCACACCTGGTCAGTAGGCTTCTGCAAACCTTTCTGACCTGTTGAACAGGAGCAGGGAAACAGCTAAAACATGCAGGATAGTGGCCCCGGAGGACAAGAGGTGGACACTACTACTCTAAATAACAGGATTGGTAGAGGGCTAACCTGGTGGAGATGCGGCTGAAGACAGCATTGAAGTTGTTGCAGCTCAAGGAGAAGAGGACGGCTGAAGCTGAAGCTCGAAGTTCAGCGGCGTGCTGGTGGACCTCTCGATATGTGTGGATGAAATGGCAAATCTCTGGCAGCAGCTGTTTCACCAACATGGTCTCGTCCAGACGTAAGCAGTCTTTTGATTGCTGATGGGGAAGGGCATAAAGGACAACAGCCTCAGTTTTCCTTCCTTTCATTTGATCACTCCAGCTGAAACCGTGAAGCAACTATGGGTCAAAAACATCAATTAGGTAATCTTTAACAAAACTCCTGTTCATTTTTCACTGAGTAAGCTTCTGGGAGCTGAAAAGCCCAACCGATGGAAATCAAGTCCTTTTACATCAGCTTGTTTGTTCTTATTGTAAAGCGTCTTGTCTTCATATGGATGGGAGGAAGACATCTGAGGGGTCAAATCTTACTCAACAAATATTCTAGTTGTGAAGCCACTAGTCACAAAGAAATGTTTTAAATCAGGGAAATTTCTACTTTTCAATGCAACAAAACCCAGAAATGGGGACACTTACGCCAGCCAAGCACTTGTCCAGCGTGTCCAGGATGATGAGCTGAGAAAGGTAAAGATTCTTCTCAGAAGCTTCTCCGAATATCCGCTGTGAGGAAAGTCACAATTACTGTTGAAAATGAGCCACTCTGGTGTGGGCCTAGACCTTTTCAGACGTAAATAGACTCCCACATCCAGTTTCGTTTCTAAAAAGGGCAGATTTGAACCACTTTACTGATATTTAACAACTCAGAAGTTGCACTAGTCTTGTTGATCATGTCGGTCTCTGAAATCATCTGTTCTGTCTTATATGTAGAACACTCGTCCAGGAGGAACGGCGTCAGATGGATGAAATGACAACAAAAACCTTTCTGACTTCAGCTTCCATGTTTGAGAAAAAGACAGAAGGTAGAAGGCAGCAGTGGGACGGTAACCAAGATCCACTAAACACACCAGTTTTCACAAAGCGGAGTCTGAATTTGTCCTTTTTTGTTCAGCTTGAGCAGCAACAAGAGAAACAGTCTTTTAAACAAAAGGCTGAGGTGTATAATATGTGGCGATGCTCCGATCAATCACCACAATCATTATCAGCCGATTTCCGTGAGAAGTATGCGATATATTCCTTTCAGTTATCATTATACAAGCTTGCAGCCTGTGTTCAGAGTAGTGTCTCCCTCCCTCTTTATTTTGCACAGTGCAGGTGCAAATCATGAACATGTCTGCTGTGTGGTGCTCTAAGAGTGATGTAAAGTTGGCATCCAGCAACACAAGCAACGAAAAAACTATGTGGAGAAAGCTCCCTGAAATGTCTTACGCATCTGGTCGAGCGTGTGCTGACAAAAGTTACAGAAACGTTGTTTTCTAGATGAACCGCTGGGTTTTGGTTCTGCTCATGGGCTGGCCAATAACTCAATAACGATACACCTCTATCGATAGACGTGAGGGGCGATCGGGAAAAATGGGTCAATAAAAACTTCAATAATAAGTTTCCTTTATTTTTTCATTATCGCCTATCAGGTAGCTCAATACTAGTCATTACTTACTCCCAACCAACCAATCAAAAACACAGACCCAGGCACACTCCGTCACCAAGACCCCCCCACCCCACCCCCACCCTAACAGACAGCAGTGTCGCAGCAAGGCCAGAGGAGGAAATTGTCCGAAAAACAGTTAAGAGTGGTTCACCAGTTCACAAGTCTGACAAACAAACCAACAAAACCTGTTCGCTAAATTGGTAAAGAATCTTATAAAACCAGGGCTGGTAAATCATTTTATTTTGTCATTAAATAATGACCAGGGATGCACTTGTAATATATTTGGTACATTTTCTTGTATTTTTCAATAATTATTGAAATCTGAAATTGAAATTTGAACATTTTTTTATCGACCGACGTAGCTTATTTTCTACATAGTCCAGCCCTATACCGCCCTAAACTTTGCATTTAGCTTTGTGGTTTTTCGATTTTGGTGTTTTAGCTAGCCTTTTCGAGCAAGACTAATTATTTCTTTTCTCCTGTTAGTGTGGAGAGATGGTTGCTCATGCTCACATAACCAGATAACAGCTCAGGGCCTCTACCAGCCATAATACAGTGGGGCAAAAAAGTATAGTCAGCCACCGATCGTGCAAGTTCTCCCACTTAAAATGATGACAGAGGTCAGTAATTTACACCATAGGTACACTTCAACTGTGAGAGACAGAATGTGAAAAAAAATCCATGAATTCACATGGCAGGATTTTTAAAGAATTTATTTGTAAATCAGGGTGGAAAATAAGTATTTGGTCAATAACAGAAATTCAACTCAATACTTTGTAACATAACCTTTGTTGGCAATAACAGAGGTCAAACGATTACTATAGGTCTTTACCAGGTTTGCACACACAGCAGCTGGTATTTTGGCCCATTCCTCCATGCAGATCTTCTCGAGAGCAGTGATGTTTTGGGTCTGTTGCCGAGCAACACGGACTTTCAACTCCCTCCACAGATTTTCTATGGGGTTGAGGTCTGGAGACTGGCTAGGCCACTCCAGGACTTTCAGATGCTTCTTACGGAGCCACTCCTTTGTTGCCCGGGTGGTGTGTTTGGGATCATTGTCGTGTTGGAAGACCCAGCCACGTTTCATCTTCAAAGCTCTCACTGATGGAAGGAGGTTTTGGCTCAGAATCTCACGATACATGGCCCCATTCATTCTGTCCTTAACACGGATCAGTCGTCCTGTGCCCTTAGCAGAAAAACAGACCCCAAGCATGATGTTCCCACCCCCATGCTTCACAGTAGGTATGGTGTTCTTGGGATGCAACTCAGTATTCTTCTTCCTCCAAACACGACGAGTTGAGTTTATACCAAAAAGTTCTACTTTGGTTTCATCTGACCACATGACTTTCTCCCAATCCTCTGCTGTATCATCCATGTGCTCTCTGGCAAACTTCAGACGGGCCTGGACATGCACTGGCTTCAGCAGCGGAACACGTCTGGCACTGCAGGATTTGATTCCCTGCCGTTGTAGTGTGTTACTGATGGTGACCTTTGTTACTGTGGTCCCAGCTCTCTGCAGGTCATTCACCAGGTCCCCCCGTGTGGTTCTGGGATTCTTGCTCAGCGTTCTCATGATCATTTTGACCCCACGGGAGGAGATCTTGCGTGGAGCCCCAGATCGAGGGAGGTTATCAGTGGTCTTGTATGTCTTCCATTTCCACAGTTGATTTTTTCACACCAAGCTGCTTGTCTATTGTAGATTCACTCTTCCCAGTCTGGTGCAGGTCTACAATTCTTTTCCTGGTGTCCTTCCAAAGCTCTTTGGTCTTGGCCATAGTGGAGTTTGGAGTCTGACTGTTTGAGGCTGTGGACAGGTGTCTTTTATACAGATAATGAGTTCAAACAGGTGCCATTAGTACAGGTAACGAGTGGAGGACAGAAAAGCTTCTTAAAGAAGACGTTACAGGTCTGTGAGAGCCAGAGATTTTCCTTGTTTGAAGTGACCAAATACTTATTTTCCACCATGATTTACAAATAAACTCTTTAAAAATCCTGCCATGTGAATTCATGGATTTTTTTTCACATTCTGTCTCTCACAGTTGAAGTGTACCTATGATGTAAATTACTGACCTCTGTCATCATTTTAAGTGGGAGAACTTGCACAATCGGTGGCTGACTAAATACTTTTTTGCCCCACTGTATCTTAGAAACTATCTTTTGTTTTTTCCCTACTTGAAGTTACGTGTGAATACTGTGAGATTCCAGCCATATTTGCACTGCACAAACCCAGGATATTCCTCTGCTTAGCGGATTTATTTACTTCTTGAAATTAGCTTATCACGATGTGAAATAATTACTGATAACATTGTGAATGATATATGGTCCATCCCTAGATTGAATTTAAATGATTTTAAACAAACTATAAGTACTTTAAAACTAAAAGTGCCTGTGTGACATTTGAGAAATGAAGCTAACTATTCAGACTGCTTCTTTATAAATACTTTACATGAAGAAAAGTATTCAGACACATATTTCTAATATCGGAATTCAGCAAAGAAATATGGAGATCAACGTTTTGATGCACATCAGCCAACCCTAGGTGATCAGCGGGCAAAACTTCTGATCAGAGTATCCCTAATAATTAACTTCATTCACCCCTTTAAGAAAAAAAAACATCAAAATCACTAATAAACAACAGAGCTGAAGTCTGAGGACCATTTGCTCCAGTTCAGACTCACCATGTTGTTGACATTTTTCAGGATGGTGGTGAGGCCACTGATGACATGAGAAAACTTGTACTTGGAGATGTTGATCAAACATTCCTTATTGTGTTCCACACTAACTTTACTGTGGGTGTTCTGATGTCCAACTTTTATGGGAAGCTGAAAGAAAAGACAAGAAAGTACACAGAATCTGTCAAAACAACATTAGCCGTTTTCACATCTAGCCCAGTCTTGGTAGTGTCGGCCTGGTTGGGCAAGGTCAGGTTTTGGTCAGACAGAGACAGACAGACAGAGAGAGAGAGAGAGAGAGAGAGAGAGAGAGAGAGAGAGAGAGAGAGAGAGAGAGAGAGACAGACAGACAGACAGACAGACAGAGAGAGAGAGAGAGAGAGAGAGAGAGAGAGAGAGAGAGAGAGAGAGACAGAGAGAGAGAGAGAGAGAGAGAGAGACAGAGAGAGAGAGAGAGAGAGAGAGAGAGAGAGAGAGAGACAGAGAGAGAGAGAGAGAGAGAGAGACAGAGAGAGAGAGAGAGAGAGACAGAGAGAGACAGAGAGAGAGAGAGAGAGAGAGAGAGAGAGAGAGAGAGAGACAGAGAGAGACAGAGAGAGAGAGAGAGAGAGAGACAGAGAGAGAGAGAGAGAGAGAGAGACGGAGAGAGAGAGAGAGACAGAGAGAGAGAGAGAGAGAGAGAGAGACAGAGAGAGAGAGAGAGAGACAGACAGACAGAGAGAGAGAGAGAGAGAGAGAGAGAGAGACAGAGAGAGAGAGAGAGACAGAGAGAGAGAGAGAGAGAGAGAGAGAGAGAGAGAGAGAGAGAGAGACAGAGAGAGAGAGAGAGAGAGAGAGACAGAGAGAGAGAGAGAGAGAGACAGAGAGAGACAGAGAGAGAGAGAGAGAGAGAGAGAGAGAGAGAGAGAGAGAGAGAGACAGAGAGAGACAGAGAGAGAGAGAGAGAGAGAGACAGAGACAGAGAGAGAGAGAGAGAGAGAGAGAGTGTCATGGTGTGGTGGTGGAGGGCAGTGACAGTGGTGGATAAAGCTTGTTTTGTGGAGGTGGAAAAGTTCTTCAGATAACTTTTTTTCAAATTTTTCTGCTTCCTTTGGTGTTTGGAGGTTGTGTGTGGTTTTGTTGCGGTGCTTCCGTGCCGGGATGGCGTCTTGCGCAACGCCATCCCTGTCTTTGAGACACGGGGCAAGAGCCGAGCCTCCGCCCTCCACTCCGGTGGAACAGGTGTTGTTAGCGGTTGGAGACCAGGTGGGACATGGAAACATTCTGTTTGCCTCGCGTATGAACAAAGGGCTCGTGGTGTTTCTCGAAAGTCAGGAGCAGGTGGGTCAGCTTGTGCAGAACGGGATTCATGTAAGTGGTGAGTTTTTACAGTTTTCTCCGTTAGCGCTACCGTCTACCCGCATCACCGTGTCAGGAGTTCCTCCCTTTGTTCCTGACTCTGCTCTGGAGCGGGAGCTCAGGCGTTTTGGGAGAATGGCGAGTGGATTCCGTACGGTGAGCCTGGGGTGTAAAAACGACAAACTGAGACATGTCCAGTCCTTGCGGAGGCAGGTGTTCATGTACTTAGACTCTCCATCACAAATGCTGGACGTCTCATTCAGAGTGAAGCATGAGGAAGGGTATTACATGGTGTATGCTAGAGCTGGTGTGATGAAATGTTGTGAGTGTGGAGATGTGGGTCACAAGCGTGTAGCTTGTCCCCACCGACAAAATGCAGCAGGACCAGGAGCGGAGACTGAGGCAGAACCCGCGGTCCCCTCTCTTCAGGCGGGGATCGGGCCCGGTGTCACGGTGAGTGACACCGGGCCCGGTGGCTCGCAGGGAGGGAGGGAGGGTGCAGCAGGGACAGAAACAGTGGCAGACAGTTTTTCAGTTCTGGACGGAACGAAAGCCGGTACTGGCTCTGACACAGTGGAGCAGCAGCCAGTACAGGCGGAACATGGAGGCCTAGAGACGACTGGTGACGTGTCTGCCTCTTTAGGGGTGCGTTCACCAGAGGAAGGACTAGAGGATCAGGTAGAAGCAGACCAAAAAGCAGGAGTACAGTTCTTAACTAGCAGAGGACAGCTATGGGCCATTCCCATCTGTACCGGGTCGGCCCGGGCCGGGTAGCGTAGGTTGTTTACATATCTGGGTGGCCTGGTATTGTTCCGGGCCAAGCAAGGCTCATTCTCAGCCCTCTTCTCGAGGGGGTCTGCTTCAGGCCGACCAGGGCCAACACACCCACTGCTGACAGCAAATTCACACCTTCCATTAAGCAAGCCTCTGATTGGTGGGTAGAATCAGCCCACATGGGCTGAAGACAAGGATGTGTGGAATCAACCGGGCCAGGCTGGGGCCGACTGGGGCTACCCGGCCCGGGCCGACCCGGTACAGATGGGAATGGCCCACTAGACTGTCAGGATGCACAGGTTCCTGAGCAGAGGCAGGTGGAACCAAACAGCGAAGCGGAGGGAGTGGGGTTGCCTGCTGTTGGTTGCCATGGCGATTCTGTTAATGAGTGTGATTCGGACTCAGACAATGTTTTGGTAGCAGACAGTGAGTTGCTGGAGGAGAGCTTGTACTCTCTGGAGGAGATCAGTGAGTTTCTGGATGAAATGTATGGACTTACAGCAATATTTTCCTGATGCTGTAAAGTTTATCAGGTCGGCCGCCACACTGCAGAAAGAGGTGGGCCTGGATCGGTTAGATGAAAAGAAACGTTACCGTTTAAAGAAACATGTTTTGAGCTTAAAAAAAGTTTAGGGTGGACTAAAGTGGGGAAGAAAGGGAAGATTATAAAATAGGACTCTTGAATAGGAATCACTGGGTGCCTCTTTTTCTGCTGGTGATCTGGGCTACTGTATTCTCTCATCTTTCTTGTGTATGAAAGGCATGAGAGTTGCCTCCTTGAACATAAATGGGGGGAGGGATCCACAGAAAAGAGCCTTGATTAAGGAAGTCTTTAGAGATAAAAAGTTGGATGTTATTTTCCTACAAGAAACACACAGTGATGCTAAAAACGAATTAGACTGGAGGCTGGGGTGGAAAGGTCAATGTTTCCTAAATCATGGCACAAACACACGTGCAGGTGTAGCCATTTTAATTTCCCCTAAATTGATGATAAATATTATATCAGTAACAACTGTAGTGCAGGGTAGGGTCCTATGGGTCAAAGCCACACTAGAAGGCTTTATGATAAACCTCATTAGTGTTTATGCACCCAACCAGGGATCAGAGAGGGGAGAGGTGTTTAGCATACTTGGGGAGGAGTTGAATAACATTAATGCTGACGAATGTACCATTTGGAGTGGAGACTGGAACTGTTGTACTGATTTTACTTTAGATAGATCTGGGGAGGAACCACATCTTACATCTTCTACCCTTTTGTCAAAAATCCTAACAAAAACCGACTTATTGGACGTGTGGAGATTAAAGAATCCATCAAGCAGAGAATACACATGGGACAAAAGGTCAGGTGGAAGAGTTAGTACTGCTAGATTAGACAGATTTTATGTCTCTGGTACTTTTCGCTCTAGAGTGATGGACTGTCAAATAGTCCCAGCTATTTTCACAGACCATCATTTGATTATAACTGAACTGATGCTTCATTTTGTTGGGACAACAAAATCCTACTGGCACTTTAATGTAAAGTTATTACACAATTTTACCTTTTGCTACAATTTTAAGCTGTTCTGGGAGGCTTGGCGGGTTAAAGAGAATGATTTTAAGACCGTCAGTGAATGGTGGGAACAAGGGAAGGCACAAATTAGAGTTTTCTGTCAACATTGCACACGGGGATCTACAAACCAAATAAAAAAGACTATAGCAGATCTAGAGAAGGATATCAGGGCGCTAGAGACTCTCTCTACTACTCAACAACAGCACACCTTAGACCAAAAAAGACAACAGCTTGGGCATTTCCTGCAAGAGAGGGCCAAAGGGGCCTTGATCCGGGCTCGTCTCACCACAATACAGGACATGGATGCTCCAACATCCTTCTTTTTTAACCTGGAAAAGACTTCAAACCAGATGGACATTGATCCACAGACCCAGTGGAGATGAGGTAACATGCAGTAGAATTCTATACCAGCCTGTTTAAAGCCGCCCCATGCGATGTGAACTGTGCTAGAGAGCTGCTGCAGTAGCTTCCTTCCTTGACCACAGCAGACCATGAAATCTTAAATACAGACATAACCATGGAGGAGCTTACAACGGCAGTCTCCCAGATGGCTGCAGGAAAATCTCCGGGGATGGACGGCTTACTTGCTGACTTCTACAAGTTTTTCTGGAGCAGTATAGGACAGGACCTGTTGGATGTTTTTAAAGACTCACTTCAGACAGGAGCACTTCCTGCATCGTGTAGGCGGGGCGTTCTGTCCCTGCTGTCGAAAAAAGGGGACTTAACCCAACTAAAAAACTGGAGATCAGTTTCCTTGTGTTCAGACTATAAGATTTTTTCTAAGTTCCTATCTAACAGACTTCGGGGATTCATCAGAGGTCTAATCCCAGACGATCAGTCCTTTTGTATACCAGGAAAGTCATTAATGGACAATTTATTTTTAATGAGAGACGTGTTTGATGTTTGTAAACGTTATCGTGTAAACGCAGGTATCATCTCTATTGATCAGGAAAAGGAATTTGATAGGGTTGATCATGAGTTCCTATTCTCTACACTACAGGCTTTTGGTTTTGGGGGATCCTTTCTGGAAGGGATTAAGATGCTGTATAGGAATGTCAGCTGTATGGTGAAGGTAGCGGGGGGCCTGAGTCAACCCATACCAGTTTTAAGAGGAATAAGACAGGTTGTCCCATTTCAGGACAAATGTATATTTTAGCCATTGAACCGCTGCTGTGTCGGCTGAGGAACAGGCTCAAAGGTCTACATCTACCTTTACCTGTCTCTAGTCCTCCTTTAGTTGTGTCGGCTTATGCAGATGATGTGAATGTTTTTATCCATGATCAGCAGGATGTACAAGAACTCAGATCTAATTTACTTTTATATGAGAATGCATCCTCAGCTAAGGTTAACTGGGACAAGAGTGAGGCATGTGTAGTGGGGGGGTGGGACCTTGGTAATGTCCCGCCTCTGCCAGAAGGGTTGAGGTGGGGAATGGGAGGTATTAAAACACTAGGTCTGTACTTGGGTAGTAAAAGTTTTCAGAAACAAAAATGGGAGAAGGTGCTTGAGAAGGTGGAGGCGCGGTTGTCTAAATGGAAATGGCTTGTCCCCCGGCTGTCCTACAGGGGCAGGGTTTTGATAGCAAATAACCTGGTCGCCTCGTTTCTGTGGCACAGACTGATTGTACTGGTTTCACCACACGGTCTGTTGGAAGGTGTCTGTGTCGCAGAGAGCCTTCGTTGAGACTTCTACTCTATCTGAACGATGGGATGATGACAGTGAGTGCATTTTTCCATCTCTGGAGGTTAAAGGTGCTGGTGAGGGTTGGCAGCAGGAGCGTGGATCACTGCTGAACCCGAACACTCCAGTGTTGGGCTCTTTCCAGTCTTGTTGGAAGAAACAGCTATATTGTGTGAAAGTTATCAATAGGTGCTCTTTGTTAGGAGTCAAGGAGTTGAGGTGGACTCAGGTGTTTGCTGTGGACCGTGCCCCTGGGGGGAGATGGAGGAGTTTGTATAAGTCTCCAGTGGAAAAAAGGATGGCAGACCTCCAGTGGAGGATCATACATGGAGCTTTAGCTACGAACAGATACAGAGCCTGCTTTGATCCAAGCACCGGGGAGGGATGTCCTTTCTGTAACCAAACAGAGACCCTAGAACATCTAGTGGTAGCATGTTCTAGGTTATCAGGGATGTTCAGGGTTTTAGAACGGTGGGTCAGTGCACTGGGGGAGGATTTTACCCTATCCTTATTTGTTTTCGGGCCCAAGTACAGTGTCAGAAAAAAAACGGACAATATTGTTAATTAACTTTGTATTTGCATGTGCAAAACTAGCCATCTGGAAAACCAGGAAAAACCAGTTGCTGGGACAGAGCTGGGCTGATGCTGAGAGGAGCCTGAAGGGCCTGGTGGAAGCTTGCTTAAAGATCGAACACGCTTTTTATGAACTTACTGGGAACCTGGACTTCTTTATAACTGTGTGGGGGATCGGGCTGGTGCTCTGTCTGCTGGATGGACAGGGTTCCCTGAGGATCAACTTCTAAACTGTGTGTCTAAACCCCCCCCAGCAATTAGAATGGGAACAAAATGTTTAGTAGCATGTAGATTTAAGTTTTGTAACTGTAGACAGATGTTTCCAGAGTTGTGATTTCAAACATTTATTCTGAAAGTTACAAAATGAAAGTTTCAAGTTACGTAGCAAGTGTACTTGTGACAAAAGTGTACTTATTACAAAAGCTGAATTACATACTGCAAAACAAAAGTTACATATTACAAAATTAAAGTTATGTGTTACAAAATGAGAATTCTGTGTTACAAAACAAAAAGTGGCATGTTACAAAACATTAATTATGTGAAAAAAGTGGGTTACAAAACAAAAGTTACATTTTAAAAATGAGAATTACGTGTTACAAAACGTGAATTACATGCTACAAAAAAAAGTTACGTTTAAAAAATGAGAATTACGCATTGCAAAACATGAATTACATGCTACAAAACAAAAGATGCATGTTACAAAACGTGAATTACATGCAACCAAAGGAAAGTTACAGTTGCAAAACGCCATAAGTTACAAAACTTGGTACAAGTTGCATGTAATATTGTCCCAATCCTAGCTCCATAAAGGCTCCCCCAGGTAGGTGTGAATTTCAGCAGGCTAATGAGTCAGCAGTGACTGTGTTGGGTCAATTTAGCCCTTAGCAGACTGCCGGGGAATGAGGTCTTTAAAAGTGCTCATTTGAGCATGGAAAACACACAGGCTACATGTGAGCACTAAAGCCTTGGTTTGGGATGTGGCGGGTCATCGACGGCAGGCATTGACCAGTTTTGGTTTGCAACTTCAGTAGAGCATCCCGAACCCCATTGTGTGTTTCGACTAAGTCTAAGATTTATTAGCGTGTAAAATTTGTAATTAAAACGACTACAAATCTAATACTGAATATATGATGTCACTGTTGAATCTTTTACCCAGTGTAGCTGCTAATTACCACATGGCCAAATTCCTACACGCTTCATTTTATGAAGAAGGTGGTTTTAACAAGCCGTTAGTTGTTTTTGTTATGCAAATGAAGAGGGCTGATTTTAGCTATTTATAACTTGAATCTCTTATTAATTTTACTATTGTACTATTTATCATATTTAGTGTACCATTAGACTATTTAATGTGTTTGATTGATGTCAGATAAGCTAGCTGACTTGCTAACCATAAATTAATATGTACTCATTAACTTACTGTATATTCCACTGATATTTTATTCTATATTTTTCAGTTATCAGACAGACAGAAAACAGCTTGTTAGAGAACAAACAAACTTGAAAGAAAGAAAGAAAGAAAGAAAAACAACCTTTTATTTAGTGCCTCACAAGTAAAAAATCACAAAGTGGAGGTGCTTTGCAAAAACAAATAATTACAATCATAAAAATATGTTTTACCGATTTAAAAATACGTTTAAAATGAGAACATATAAAAATTGTGATTAAAAATGTAAGGAAAGAGGGAGAAAAAATGATTAGGAAAGAGGGACAGAAACAGTTTTGTTTACCTGTTTTGTAGCTACAGTTTCGCCGCCGGCTGCCGGCTTCTTCAGGCTGACGCTGATGGTGGCGCGTCACTTCCTTCTCCGTTTATCTGCGGGCAGCAGAGGACGTTGTCGAGCGGGCAGTAGAGGGCGACAACGTCCTCTGCTGCCCGCAGATAAACGGAGAAGGAAGTGACGCGCCACCATCAGCGTCAGCCTGAAGAAGCCGGCAGCCGCCGGCGAAACTGTAGCTACAAAACAGGTAAACAAAACAGTTTCTGTGTTTAAAAAGAACGAAAGCATGGAATTAGAACCACGACACAGCAAGAACACACCTAAGATGTTCAAAGAGAAATACGGACAACAAGGAACGAAGGACTTCCGCCGTTTGGAGCGATTACACCAGAAATGCGCACGTCTAAGGAACCACATTCGCTTCTGTTTAAGATGCCGGGACGAAAACATCACACCCACAAGCCTACAGCTGAAAACATCGATCCGGACCCAGACAGCACAAAATATAATAGAAAGAGCACAGAGAGCACTGCTCAAGGAGAGGATAAGGAACGTCATAACCAAACGGAGGCGTGTGGAGGACGAACTGGAAAGAGGACACCTGGACTTGAAAAGGAATTACAAACTTGATAAACAAATGGAGGAACTAACTAAAGGACACATGATGGAAAAACAGGAACAAGAGTTCATAAAAGTAAAAGAAAGACACATAAAGAAGTTAAACAGACTCATAAACAAGAAAAAGAGGGGAGAAATACAAGATAACTCCACACCAAACTCATGGGTATGTAACATTTCACAATACAAACTAACAGAAGCAGAAGAGAGCATATTAAAGAAAGGTTTAAACTTTGCAGTCACACCAAAAGAAATACCATATGATGAATTTATTGTAGCAACAGAACTAGCATTTCAACAGATCACGGATGAGGGAAAGAAAGCAGAACTCAGAAATAACGTAGTTGGGATATTAAAAAACAGCCAAATTCAACACAGCAATATTATAAAAGAAGAACAATCAGCCATTGCAGCTTTATCCAAAAATGAACAGATAATTATTCTACCGGCAGACAAAGGAAGAACCACAGTAGTTATGGACAGAGAAAAATATAAACACCAGATGAAACAGATGCTAGAGGACAAAAATACATATGAAATACTTAAAAAAGATCCAACAGAAAACATTAAGAAAAACATGAAAAAATTACTGAAGCCACTGCACGAAAAAGGCAAAATAACAGAAAAAATGTACAAACACTGGATTCCCACAGCAAACATAACACCAAGAATATATGGAACACCAAAAATACATAAACAAAACACCCCACTTAGACCAATAGTTGACAGCATAGGTACACCAACATACAACATGGCAAAAGATATCAGCAGAATCATCAGCCCGTTATTAGGAAATACAGACCAACACTGCAAAAACAGTATAGAACTGGCAAAAGAACTAAAGGAGACTACAATAGAAGATAACGACATACTCATCTCACATGACGTCACATCCCTGTTCACAAAAACACCAACCCAAAAAACCATAGACATAGTAGTTAACAGAATCAGACAGGACAAGACTTTACACAAAAGGACAAACCTCACAGCAGATGACATAGCACAACTGATAGCACTGGTAGCTAACTCCACTTACTTCACATACGACAACACAATATACAAACAACTGGAAGGCTTCGCCATGGGTAACCCGTTATCAGCCACCCTGTGCCAGTTTTTCATGGAAGACCTGGAACAAAAAGCCATAGCCACCGCCCCCCCAAACTGCAAAATAAAACTATGGAAACGCTACGTAGACGACATACTGGAAATCATACCAAAAGGTCAAACAGAAACACTAACACAGCACTTGATAACATTGACGACACGGGCAACATAAAATTCACTTATGAGTCAGAAACAGAAGGCAGCATAGCATTTATGGACATGAAAATCACCAGACAGACCGACGGGACCCTAAACATAAACACATACAGGAAACCAACACACACAGACCAATATCTATCATGGACATCAGAACACCCCACCATACACAACATGTCAGTAATCAGAACATTATATCACCGAGCAAACATGGTAACAGAAGAGAGAGACCGTAAACAAGAAGACAAACACATACAACACGCTTTAAAGACCTGCGGATACCCGACATGGGCAATAAACAAAGGAAAACAACAAACAACAACAGAAAGCAAAGAACAACCCAAAAAAAGAACCAGAAACCCAGAAAGACAAGAACCAGAACCAGTGATAACCCTACCATAAATCAGAGGCATAACAGAAAAAATAAGAGCAACAATGAAAAAACACAACATAAACACACCAACAAAACCATACACAACAGTTAGAAACAGACTAGTGCACCCAAAAGACAAGGTACCAGCTGGACTTAAATGTGGAGTCGTCTACGAAATCCCATGCAAACTCTGCAATAAAACATACATAGGAGAAACCGGACGCCAACTCAACACACGAACAATAGAACACAGAAAGGAGTGCGAGAAAGAGGCAAATCGAAAACACACAAGAGCAGCAAAAGAAGAAGCAGAAAGTACAATAAAGAAGTCAGCCGTAACAGATCACTGCACAAGAGAAAACCATATAATGGACTGGGACAGCACACGGATCATAACCACTGAACAACAAAAATACAAAAGATGGATCAAGGAAGCAATCGAGATAAGGAGACGTGGATGTGGGACCATGAACAGGGACGACGGAGTTTACACGCTGGACCACGCATGGGACTGCATCGTCGGAGAGGGGAGAGCGGGCAGTAGAGGGCGACAACGTCCTCTGCTGCCCGCAGATAAACGGAGAAGGAAGTGACGCGCCACCATCAGCGTCAGCCTGAAGAAGCCGGCAGCCGTCGGCGAAACTGTAGCTACAAACAGGTAAACAAAACTGTTTCTGTGTTTAAAAAGAATGAAAGCATGGAATTAGAACCACGACACAGCAAGAACACACCTAAAGCCGGGCGTACACTGTGCGACTTTTTCACTTTTTTGAGCCGATTTTCCAGTCGTGCGAGAAGCCACGACATCGGGGCGAGTTTTGCGCCGAGCGGTCGTGTAGTGTACAGGGGGTTACGAGAGGCGATTAACACCACGTGACCAGCTGCCGATCAGCAGTCGTGAGGTCGCAGGGACTTCTGGTGTGTTTAATATTTCGCTCGTCCCTCGTGAGGGTATCGCAGTGTTGAAGCGGCGCTGCGAGCAGCTGCGAGCAGCTACGATCCAAAAAGCATCAGAACCGCTCACGGCGCATGCGCGCGCGATCCTGCATCAACGCCGGCCGGTCGCTCGCTATTTCCCTAATAACACACGCTGTTCGTTTTTGTTTCTACACGTTTTTTTTACTCAAAGATTGTCAAGAAAGCGTGTTTGTCGTGTTCATGTCAAATTAAACTGATCACAAAACACAGATTCACTTTCTTTATTTCGTTTCCTCATCCAACCCCCATAAATCCCTGTGTGTCCTCCTGCAGCACTCCCGAAGGACAACAGGCAAGACAAAAAAGTCTGACGTGTTGAGTAAAAACTGCTATTTTTAGCACAGTTTTAGGGCCGACGTGCTGCTACCAGACGTACAGTGTGAGCAGTCAGGTCGCATGCGAGAACTGGGTCGTGCAGTGTGAGCACACGACTCGTGAGATCTGCTCTGCGAGGAAGTCGTACAGTTTGAGCTGAAGCTGAACGCTGCGAGTGAAAAAGTCGCACAGTGTACGCCCGGCTTTAGAGGAAAGAGGGAAATCAATGGATGCCGGGAATAGCAGAATAAGGAAAGGGTGGTGACAAAGGTCAAACAAAAACCAGCCTGAACTGGTGAGTTTTCAGCTGCTTTTTAAAGGAGACCACTTAGTCTACTGATCTCACGGGGAGAGAGTTCCAGAGTCTGGGGGTCACAGCAGCAAATGATCTGTCACCTTTGGTCTTTAGCCTGGTAGGACCAGCCTGGTAATGGTGCACAGCCAGTAGGCTTTGGTCACTGGACCTCAGGGACCTGTTGGGGTGCGTGCAAATATTAAAGCTACATTTATGGTTCATCACTGTCCAGGTTCAGTCTGATCCTGTGTTCAATGTGTGCAATCCACACACGGTCTGTGTGGATGAGGTACCCCAGCAAACCCACCCTAAAGCCATTTACAGTCTCAGACTCCTAGCTCTCCCTAATACCCTCCTTTTGTGTCTGGTTTGATCACTTCGATCTGGTGAGACGAACACGTCTTTTGAGACAAAACCTAAAATATATTTGTAACCCTTGTTTCGGTTATTAACCATACGAGAACAATATCAAATGATCTGGGCCTGGGTCTGGGCTCGTGATAAGGAGTTACAGCTTTGTATCACACTTTATGCTACCAATGTTGTTTACCCCGTAATATGACCTACTGTATTTTAACAAGGACCACCACAACTGTATTGAATATTCTAAAGTTTTTCAAATATTTATTTATAAACAGGAAATAAAATTTAAGGGGATCTCAAAACAAAATTACACCAAATGACATCCAGTTCAGTGCTTTTGTGTGAATAGAGAATTTGCCTAAATTAAACACTTTCATGAGGTTTTACACCCAAAACTTGTCGTTTCATTTCCATACCAAATGTTTCTATTTAAATAAATTTTGAACTCACACTATCCTCGTGGGCCCACACACACTCTTTCACCCACACACACACAACACCTCCTAACCTAAACCTCCCTCCGTTGCAGGCCTGTTTGTTGGAAATTGAGTGCGGTGGGGCCTAAAACTGTAATGGCCGCTTCACTCAGGAACTGAGCATAAAAACAAAAGCACGTGCATTAAAGGTGACTGTACTCACAAAGTCCAGGGTTATGGCAGCATGGGGAAAGGGAATTTTGGATGGGCTGTTCCACTTAGGGTAAAGGCAACCAGTGATCACAGATGGAATGTCAACCGCAGGACCTCCACAGCAGAGAACAGGCATGGAACACGCAGCAGGGCTGTTGGCTGGTAAACCATCTCTCTCTCTCTGTTCTCCAACCTCCGTCTCCTCGTAGAGCATATTATTCAAATTTGGCCAGCTTATCAAACACTATCTCTTGATGAATTAGCATTAGCTTTGCCGTAAATGTAGAATTACACCATGCAAAGGCTACGATAGGCAGGCACATTTACTCTGAATGTTACCACTAGTTAGCAGGTCGCTAACCACATAGCACATCCCATCTTTTAACTACAACAGTTAGTCATAGCATATTTCAGGCATTTACAATCATATTCACCTCTTGCAGGTCACAACTGAAGCTTATATCAGGACCACTATTAGTCGACCTTCTTGAACAAACCTCAACGTTTCCCACACTCAACGCGTCCTCCGTCAGCTCTCGATAACGTCCGTCTTACTCTTCAAGTCTGGCTCACTACTCCCACACTAACTGCCGTTCTTAGTCCCGCCCCTTACCAAAGAAACAGGGCTCTGATTGGCTCGTGAGTACAAATACAACCACTGGAAATACAGAGATTGAGTGATTGACAAATGACCGTAAACAAGTCAGGTTACACACAACAGCTCTTTTTTTTTAACATTAAACATTATAAACTAAGTGATTATCTTTTAGGCTCTGTACCAGAATAAAGTTTTTATTTGATTTTGATTTTTACAGAGCTACACCACTACACCCTCACTCTTCTGAATGTGTAGATGTCCCCATCACACCTCTTGTCCCTCTTCACCTTGAAAGGTCGACTCTTTTCCTCCTCCGTCACGTAATGGTTTGACGTTTTGGACTTTCTTTCGTTTCGTCTGCCATTTTGATCTGGAGGGTTTAACTTCAGTTGGATGACCATGTCATGATGCATGATTGTAACTGGTTCACAAGATGGGTGACCGAGTTTCTCATAAGTAAGCCTCGTAGGTAACTTTCGATTTGTCTGGGATTTCTGAACTGTAGAAGACCGTTCCATTGCACTTCCAGGGCTTCTTAAACGTCTTTTATAACCCTCTCCATTTAAGTGACTTGAGCTTGCTCCTTCATCCGAATTGGGCGAATCCTCTTCACCCGATTCAGTATTTATCAATTGACCGTCCGAGCATGCCGGGGGAGGTGCAACATGTTCAAACAACTCCTCATCCTCTGTTTCAGTAAGGATTTGATTTTTCAAAACATCACAGCTTTCCTCTTCCAATTTTTCATCCTCGCTAGGGTGTATACTCTCATCAGAAATCTGACCGCCTTCACTCTCTTCACAGGGATTCCAGTCCATTTGTATCTGCACCTCATCCATATCCCTCTGTGGAGGATGGTAGACTCCGACAAACTCTGGACCTGATGATTCAGCGTCACTTTCTTCAGATTTGTATGGTTGACATTTCCGGGTGTGCTTGGTCCTTGTTACAGCTTTTAAAACAGAGTTTGAATCAGTTGGCTGATTAGACATCCTGACCATGTACCCGATGTGTAGCTGGAGATCTCGATGTAGTGTTTTCAACACACCGGTAGAACGCTCTGGTCTGACCTTATAAACAGGCAGATTAGGCAACTTCTCAACAACAACATAGGGTATCGACTTCCATCAATCTTGGAGTTTATGTTGAGCTTTCAAACCGAGATTTCGAATGAGAACTCTGTCTCCTTTTTCCATAGGAAAATGTCTCAAACGGCGGTCATATCGGGCTTTGTTTTTCAGGTGGCTTTTAGTGGCAGCATCAGTTGTCAACTGGTAGGCTTTTTGCAACTCTTTCTTCATCTTGTCAACATACTGTTGGTAGGAAGTCTCACTGTCGCCATTTGGTGAGATTCCAAAGCAGATGTCAATGGGTAATCTTGCTTCCCAGCCAAAAATAAGACGATAGGGGGAGTAGCCCGTGGAGCTGTTCTTTGTGCAATTATATGCATGTACCAGGTAAGAAATATGCTGACTCCAACATTGCTTCTTCACAGTTTCCAGAGTACCGAGCATTGCTAAAAGTGTCTGATTGAATCTTTCTGGTTGAGTGTCTCCCTGAGGGTGGTGGGGGAGGTTCTTGACTTCCACACTACAAGCATAGTCAAAAGTTCTTTTATCAGAAAACTTTCAAAATCTCGACCCTGGTCTGAATGGATCCTGGCAGGTAGTCCATAATGCACGAAAAATGTCTCCCACAATACTCTGGCAATGGTAATAGCTCGTTGATCTTTTGTAACAAACTCTTGTGCATACCGCGCGAAATGGTCCGTCACTACCAACACGTTGGCAACACCCTTGGAGTCTGGCTCTATCTGCAAAAAGTCAATGCACACTAATTATAAAGGGCCATTACTTGTTATCTGATTCAAGGGCGAGGCACGCTGAGGGAGTGTTTTCCTGGAAATACACCTTCCACAGGTTTTAATGTACTGCTCGACCTCAGCCGTCATTCGCGGCCAATAAAATCGGTCTTTGATCAGTTCGGTAGTGCGTTACACTCCCATGTGTCCGCACTCGTCGTGTAGGGACCTTAACACCATTGGGTGGTATCTTGCAGGTAGGACAAGTTGGTTGACTTGTTTCCCACACATCCTCTCCTTTATCTTGTAAAGTAGTCCATCCAGTAACTCCAGTTTGCGACTTTCTCGTAGGAGCAACACAGTCTCAGGCGAGTCATTCTTGCAGTGGGTAAACTCTTTTCCTGTCTCAATCGCTTTCTTGATGGGGCCTATTGTTTGGTCCCTATCTTGTGCTGCTTGAATATCTTTTGGACTTAACTGGTCAAGAGTTGTCATGCTAAGGTTAACTGGGAACACATAAGCTTCAGGTATCACGGTGGCAGGAGCTCCCAAATGGTCCACAAATCTATCAGGCCCAATGACCTCTTCACCGACGCATGCTTGTTTGCAGAGGGCTTTAATGCCAGCCGGTGGAAAACTAGTCCACTCCTTGGTCTTCTCTTCCGAGTACTGTCGGGACAACAAATCCGCATCAATATTGTGTTTGCCAGGTCGGTATTGAATTGTAAAATCATAGGTGGCGAGGGCGGCAAGCCAACAATGTCCGACTGCACTGAGCTTGGCTGAGGTCAACACATAGGTTAATGGGTTATTGTCGGTCCAGACTATGAATTTAGTTCCATACAAATAGTCAGGGAACTTGTCGATGACAGCCCATTTCAATGCCAAAAATTCCAGTTGATGAACTGGATACCGTAAATCCTCTAATACAGGCCCGGGCCTGTATTTGACTCAAGCTCATCAAGCTCCAGGCCTTTATTGGAAGGAGGGCCAGTATTAGAGGCAGGCCTCTATTTCTATTTGAGCTAAATGAACTAATGGTTCGCTGGAGTTTTTGACAATTAATATTGTGCCCACATTTTCAAAGTTAAACACATTTCTTTAACAACAGTAGTTTCTGCTTCAGCCCCCTCCCCCCTCCCCCTGCTTCAGCCCCCTCCCCCCTCCCCCTGCACAGCGGCCGCAAACTCACTGATGCGCCTGCAGCCTCTCGGAGTTCCTGCTGCTTTAAACATTAAAATAATTATTTCATTTTCTGTTCCTCACTTCTGATTACCTTCAATGGTGTATGTTTGTTGCAACCACCAGTTACAAAAACTAACTTGTTTATATTTGACTATTTTTCTGTCCTGCCTCTGTTTATTATCTTCCTGCATCTCCTCTCATTCCTAAAGAGAACCTGGGTTCATATATATTCACCTTATGAGTTACCTTTCAACTGCAGTTCTAAAAGAGATACCGACCGCAAAAACAGCGGAGTACTCGCTGCTTGGCAGCCGTATCAGTGATCAGTGCGTCGGAGGACAAGGTGATGCGCGCAGCGCCCCGCTCCACAGCAGCGAAACGCATCAGGCGCAAATAAAAGACAGAAAACATTAAAGGAAATGAACTGACATGAACGATTGCGTGTTAAATTAGTTTTTGAGGTGGCGACACCTGATTGTTACTGTGGCCGTGCTCAGGAGGCAGATCTACCGACCGCTAAAACAGCAGAGTGCTCGCTGCTTGGCAGCCGTATCAGTGATCAGTGTGTCGGAGGACAAGGTGATGCGCGCAGCGCCCCGCTCCACAGCATGCAGCGAAACGCATCAGGCGCAAATAAAAGACAGAAAACATTAAAGGAAATGAACCGACATGAACGATCGCGTGTCAGTACCTACGGTCTGGCACAGCGCGTCCCCCCCCCCCCCCCCCCCCCGCGCAGGAGCTTGTCACCTGCTGACAGCAGGCTGCTGTCTTTTCTGAGGACTGCATCTTGCCGGTCATTATCACGTGACAGCGACTAGTCGACGACAGGCATAAAAAGTGACTATAGTGAAGTTGACTAGTTCATACACCCCCTACTGCTGCTCCCCAGAGTGTTCTGCAGCATAATCAGCACGTTCTCTTTGAACTTGATAGTGTAATGACCTGGCTGGGGTTGTAAGCCAGGTGCATTCTGGGTATTGGGTTATATGTGTTTCCTATCGTTCTGCTAGTTCCTATGTGTTGATTTGCGTGTTGTGTGAGTGTTATGTAAGCCACAGGGAAGGTGATGTGTGTTCTGTGGAGTGGGTTGAATTAGCATGGTTAACTGACACCGTGACTCTGTGTGGTAGGAGCGTGATAGAGGATCGTGTCTGTAGCGTTACAAAGTGTTGAAGAAAAAGCCTAATAAAGGGCTGTGTGAACCTCTACTGCCTCCTGCTGGTTGATTTGGGGACTGTAATGCTGCCGCTGAGACGCTCATACTTGCTTGTTATCACATTCCACCCGGCCACAATAAGAGACCGGCCATTATTCACCTCTGCCGATTCCGACACCGGCCAAAATTGGAGACCCGGCCTTTAATTGAATACCTGCCTGTATTAGAGGATTTACGGTAATTACATTCGGAGTCTTTAAGTTTTCGGCTGGCAAAAGCTACTGGTTTGAGGCCCTCAGGATATTCCTGGTTCAAGACAACGCCTAGACCATCCATACTGGCATCCACAAGTAAAATGTATGTCTTTGTGGGGTCTGCGAAGGCTAACACTGGGGCTTCGATTAAACATTTACGGATACGTTCAAAAGCACTCTGGCAGACCCTAGTCCACCGATTCCCAAAAGGCTCTGATGGCTTGAAATAAACTTTGTTTGGGTCAACACTGTGTTTTTTCTTGGGATCCTGCCAAGTGGGGGCATAACCCCTGGTGAGTTCAGAGAGAGGACGGACAATGGCAGAGTAATTTGCAATGACCTCCGGTAGTAACTGCAAAATCCGAGGAATGACTTCAAATGCTTCAGGTGAGTGGGTTCTTTCCAATGTTTGACTACCTCCACTTTTTTCGGATCAGTGGCTATTCCTTGAGCAGAAACAATGTGACCTACATATTTGTCCTTGGGCTGGCAGAACTGACATTTGTCAATAGAAACCTTTAATCCGACCTCCTCTAGTCTGTCCAACACCTTGAATAGACGTTGCTCATGCTCGTCAAGTATCTTTCCAAAAATGATGATATCGTCCAGGTACACGAGAGCTTCTAGAAAGTGCATATCACCAACAGCTTTCTCCATTAAACGTTGAAATGTGGCTGGTGCTCCTGTGATCCCTTGAGGCACGCGCTCATTTGATAGAATCCGAGCAGACAAATGAACGCGGTCTTGTCTTTGTCTTCCGGAGCCACCTCTATCTGATAGTAACCACTGCGCAAATCTAAGACAGAGAACCATTTGCTGCCTGATAGAGAATCCAAGGCATCATCAATGCGTGGCATCGTGTACTGGTAAGGGGTGGTGCGACTGTTAAGTGTTCGATATTCTTATCATCCCATTCTTTTTGCGGACCACTACGATTGGAGAAGCGTATGAGCTGCGAGACTCTGTGATGATGCCAGCGGCCAGTAGCTGTTGTATGTGTCGCTGCACATCCTCTATGTCTGCCGGAGCCAACCTCCGTTGTTGCAAGTCCGAGCAACCGGTCAAGGCTTAGAAACAATGGTCAGAGACAAGGGTCACACAAGGGTCAAGAGGATAATAGTTCAGGACTTGCTGGTGAGGACAGAACTAGGCAAAGGGTCAAAAGACAGGCTGGCTTCTGTGGATCCACCCATGGGTCCACCCATGGGCCCGCCCCTAACTCCACCTCTGGCGGGAAAAGAAGGACTGGAATGGAGTGAGGACAGTCCATCTGGACCCAGAAGTTCTCAGGAATGCTGAAAGAAGATCTACAATTTGCTACCAACATGAAGATTTATGACCTGTGCTCTCATTCCAGGAGTGCAGCATGTAACTTTTGTGCCCTCATGTGAATACTGCATGTAGTGAAAATGATACCAAATGTCTTATGTAGAGCTAAAAAAGTGTATTTGGTAAATGACCCCTTGACCTAAACTGTCAGGAGAGAATAACTTGTGACTCTTACATTGTTTAGAGCAGTCTCAGGAATGATATAAAAGGATGCAGCTCAGATCGGGAAGAGATTCGGAGATTCGACAGCAGTTGGGGCAGAGGACAGAGAGGCAGAGCAGATGGGGAGGGGTCATCCCCCGTCCAAACCTGGATGGGGGATGACAGAGAGAGGGACTCTTGGAGAAGACTTGGGAGAGTTTTTGGGGAGATTCTGAGAAGACAAGAGCTGGTGTAAACTAACTCTTATTTAATCATTTTGAACTAATTCCTCCTTGGGGGATAGCAGTTGTTTTTTATTTACCCATTTTTGTATTTTTGATTTTGTAATAAACCTTTTTTGAAAAAGAAACATAATCCTGATTCTTTCAGGTTTTCTCTAAAGCTTCACGTTTGGGGCCCTGGCCATAAATTGCACAGAGGTAAGCATATCGATGATCGGTCTCTGAATTATCGGGACTTACTTTACAGTTTATAACAGAATAATATAAAGAAACCTTAAGATAAGGGAAGTTTTAACTTCCCCCTCCTTGCGAGTAACGAGTTGTCTTAAGGGCGATAAAAGCAGAATATTCGAGGTTATTTTGGCTCTGATTGCAGGTTGAAAAAGTCTCTAATCAGCTGGAAGGTTGGATTAATAAATAAATTGATAAACTTGTGATAGCCTGATCAACTAGCATAAATCATTTTATAGTTACCAACCTCCCACATAAGCTGTTAGAGGCGCAATTAATTCCGGGTAATCCAAACAATTGCTGAGAGGCTTGGCTTGCCTCCAGACTTCTCTCTAGTATCCTAACCAAAAGGTAACGAGTTTAAAAGAAGTGTAGTACTCTGGGGCTGGCTATTCGTGCAAGTCATTTCACCTTTAAAATAAAAGACAAGATTCTAATTAGATGGTCCAAACCCGGGTCTAGTACAATTATACTCGCCGACATCCCCTCGAACCCTGATGGATGCACCGTCTCATAAGTTCTAACGGAACTGGGTTTTAAAGGAACCGGTAAATGGGACGGGCACGCGACACCGTGACCTTTCCCTGAAAGGTCTGGGATCATGCAGCCGTATGTGGTGTTCAACACCCTTGGCACAACCCACATCCCACTCATGCAAGGAAAAAACATGCCACTTCTTGGCTAATTTCTGCTGTAGGCGACTTTTCCACTCCTCTGGTATGCAGAGTTCTGCTTAAAACATCAAAAACCTGGCAGCAGCATTCTGAAAAACCTAAAGGCGATTCACAGCTGAGACATGGGTGCCGATTAGGAGAGCGTTGGCATAGTCAAGGCAGGAGGTTATAAAAGCGTGAATCACTGATTCTAAGTGCCTCCTCTTCAACAATGGTTTCAGAAGTGTTAGTTGACGCAACCAGAAGCAGCATGATTTTACCACAGTGTTTATTTGAGGAACCATTGAGAGACCAGTATTCAGTTTGAGCCTAAGGCTAGTCAGACAGCCTTTAAAATTGAGATCAGGAAATTTATGTGAAAGACTGGCATGGGAGACATTATGTGGATCAAATAAGATTACCTCAGTTTTAGCCTTATTGAGATGCAAAAAGGTGGCAGCTAACCAGTCTTTCACCATGGTCAAACACTCCGCAAACATCGAGGAAGCATTTGGTTTATCCACTGCAACATACAGCTGGCGATCAACAGCATATATGTGGTAGGTGAGACCAAAGCATTTCAGAATGTTACCCAAAGGTAGAAGATATATACAGAAAAGTAGAGGTCCCAGTACAGAGCCCTGCGAGACACCCCAGTGCAATGGGACACAGGGGGAGGAGCAGTCGCCAGTATTAACACTGAAGGATCTACTGTATAAATAGGAGTGAAACCATTCTAAGGCAGGACTTGTTACCCCATCCATGATTCCAAACATTGCAACAGAATGCCACGATCTACAGTATTAAATGTCACAGCCAGATCCAATAAGAGCATGAGACGCAAGTCTGACGCGACCAAAATGTCATTGAGGAATGAGGGCGGATTCAGTTCTGTGGCATCGTCTGAATGCTGATTGAAATTAATCAAATAATGTATTGTTTTCCATAGGGCTGCACAATATATCGAAAAATTATCGTCATCGCGATAACTGGACGTGCGATAGGCCCATCGCAAAACACGGCAAAAACGGCGATAAATGTTTGGTTCAAACATTTCCATCCGTGTCATACATCAGCTTTTTGTAAACCAGCTCTGTTTTTTAAGCGGAAGTATTATTTGACCAATCAAATGTAGTCCTTCTGATATGCAGCCAATCAGATGGTTCCCTTCACGTAATACGCCCGCCCCAACATAAACCCTTTTGGAAAGCAACACCCGAACAGAGTTTGCGGTGCTGTTCCCTTGTTCGCCATGCTGGCTCAGAGCAACGAACGCACTTTGTGTCGATGTTTCTGGATTCAGCGCTGCTTTCAAACGTGAACGTGAGTCCGCTCGGTGTCGTTAATCATTTTTACCGGGCTGACTCCGACACGTGCCGGTGAACCAACCCACCGTTAGCCCCAGGCTCCGGTTAGCTTCCAGCTAAAAGGCTACAGCACTCTCCACCCAGTCCCACCCTGCTGAAGAGGCCCTGGAAAAGTTCCCCCACACATCAAAGTGATTTTTCATTTATGAGCTTTTATAACCTTGTTAATCAGGATAGTTGATTTGCTGCTGCACATAAACTGTCAGTCAGAAGCTCTGCTAGCCGGTTATCTTAGAGGAGCTAGTTCAATTGTTAGCTTGTTATCAGAATCATAGTTGCAGTTTCATCATCTGAGCTGCTTTTTAAGATCTAGTTAAACTTGTTCAATTTGGGGTTAAAAACAAACGTTTTCACATATTTTCCATGTAGTTTTTTGCCATTTCCTCTTCTGAAAGGTAGACAATTGTTTTTCTCTTTCCCTCAGAAAATCTTAATATTCTCCTAGTTTGGCCCAGCACAGTTCACTTCCCAGTTACAGCAACAGCCTTATATCATAACCACATAAGTGGAGAAAATGCTCAGTAGCAATGAGAGAATTTGCTGTTGCATTTAACTGATGTTAACTATTATTTAACATTTAAACTTATTTAAACTTATGATGATTTTATTTATTCTAAAACCCTGGTAAGGGATGTTTTTCTGTATTTGGAGCATCAGAAAAAGTTTTATGGTGGAGGTGATGTTTTAAAGTCACTGAGAAACTGCATGCATGCAGTTTGTTGTTTTGCTGCTAATACAGTAGCAGGTGCAGCTGCTAATACAGTAGCGGGTGCGGCTGCTAATACAGTAGCAGGTGCAGCTGCTAATACAGTAGCAGGTGCAGCTGCTAATGCAGTAGCGGGTGCAGCTGCTAATACAGTAGCGGGTGCAGCTGCTAATGCAGTAGCGGGTGCAGCTGCTAATACAGTAGCGGGTGCAGCTGCTAATGCAGTAGCGGGTGCAGCTGCTAATACAGTAGCGGGTGCAGCTGCTAATACAGTAGCGGGTGCAGCTGCTAATACAGTAGCGGGTGCAGCTGCTAATACAGTAGCAGGTGCAGCTGCTAATGCAGTAGCAGGTGCAGCTTTTTCTGTAGTCGAGGATGTTGGTTTTCAACATTTAATGAAGACGCTCGACCGACGTTATTCTGTGCCCAGTCGCACACATTTTAGTCAGGTCGTCATCCCTGGTCTTTACGACAAAACGCGCAACGCCATCGAGAGTGATTTGGCTAAGGCAGAAAGCCTCGCACTGACCACTGATAGTTGGACTTCTCGGGCAACGCAGAGCTACATGACTGTGACGGCTCACTACATGCTGGACTGGGAGATGAAAAGTGCCATGCTGCAGACTCGCCCCCTCTATGAAAGCCACACAAGTGCGCATTTAGCAGAAGAGTTAAAAAAATGCAGTCACCGAGTGGAAGCTGGAGCGGCCAAACAAAACTATACCCGTCGCCACAGATAATGCTCCAAACATTGTTAATGCAGTTAATGAAACTGTTGAGCTGGGACCCCAGATCAGCTGTTTTGCTCACTCTGTGAATCTCGCTGCAAAGAGGGTTGTGTCAATCAACGGTGTGTCCCGCCTCCTTGGGAAAGTGAGGAAAGTTGTCACCTTTTTTCACCGCAGCACCACAGCCAACCAAGCACTTGCTGTGAAGCAGCAAATGCTAAACTTACCAAAGCACAAGTTAATTCATGATGTGATAACCCGGTGGAACACATCACATGACATGTTGTCACGATATGTTGAACAGCAGCCTGCCATCTACTCTGCATTAACAATGGACAAGAATCTGAAGAGCCACGTCAAGGACATTGCAATGTTGACTGATGCTGAGCAAAAAATGGCAGAACAACTAAATGAAATTCTCAAACCTCTAAAAACTGTGACAACACTCATGAGCAGTGAAACAACCCCTACAATGTCAATGATCCTCCCACTGAAAGAAATGATTCTCAAGTGCATGGCCCCTGGAGGTGAAGACAGTGCAGGTATCAAAGAGGCAAAAGACGCCATCGCACAGGACCTGGATAAAAGGTACACCGACCCTGACCTTCAGAAGTACCTCCAAAAAGCCACAGCCCTGGATCCCAGGTTTAAATCCCTGCCCTCACATGATGAAGCCTCCCTTGACAGACTCTACAGAGATCTTGCCACAGAAATTCTGGAGAATGAACCACAGGTATGTTGATCATATTTCCTGTGAATCCATGGCTGAATTTATATTTCATTTTTTGTTAAAAATTTATATAGAGGTTTTAACATTTCATACTTGTACAGATCTGTCGATGATCAAACAGCAATTTAGCTTTTCTCTGTTGTGGCAATTACACTGAGTTCACAGGAGCAAAATATAAATATTAACAGCTGTTATTCTATATATTAAAAAATTGTCATTGTTTTTCCAGAGACAACTGGAGCCGGAGACGATGCCACCCACAGAGGGACAAGAGTCAGCCTCTCCCCCTCCAAAGAAGACGGCAATGGCAGAGCTATTTGGGGAGGTTTTTAAAAAACAAGATCAGGTCAAAACTCTTGCCCAGGTAGTCGAGGATGAAGTTGCTTCATACAGGTTGGCAGACTCCATTGGCGTTGATGCCGATCCTTTCAGGTGGTGGAAGACCAATGAGCATAGGTTCCCTCATGTAGCAAAAGTGGCAAAACGGCTCCTCTGTGTCCCAGGGACTTCAGTTCCTAGTGAGAGAATCTTCTCCACTGCTGGGGACATTGTTAGTGCAAACCGGTCTCGCCTTGCACCAGACAGTGTTGATAGACTCATCTTCTTGCACAAAAATCTCTCAATAGTGGATGAGTAAATATTGCACTTTTTATGCTGAGTGCAGGATTATTTACTAAATTATTTAGCTCTGCTTTTTTTGTTCTAAGCACAAGCTAATTAATTTTTGTTAAAGGTAAACCAAACTTTTTCGTTCACATTGTTGTCGAGGATGGGAATTGTTTATTTAGTGTGTTTGTTTTACATTGCGTATATTTTAAAATTTCAATTCACTACTGATACTTGAAGAAGAGGTTGTATTATTTCGTGTTCAGTACAGCCTAAAGGGGGTTCATTTATTCCATACTGTGATGTTACAGCACAAGCTAACTCCTGTTTGTTAAAACGCAAAATGCACTTTTACTTTTGCATTGCTTACCTCATGTATCACGTATCATGGTTGGGAACCATTAAAATATTTTCAAGTGTCTTTGTTTACATTTTGTAATTTTTTTTTATATATTTTGTATTGCATACAAGTGATAATTGAAAGAGGTTGTTAGTGTTCAATGCAGAGAATCTTAACTTATTTCATATACTGATGCTCTTACAATTGTGACATTCTGTTTTCGCTCTGAAGAAAAATAAAATGCATGTTTTGGAATAAACGCTGTCTCCTTCTGCACAAACATGTACTGAACCATCCCGTGGACCATGGCCTAAGTACTGAGGTACGGACCGTACCGTGGGCTACCTGTACCGTTGCACCCCTATCTTTAACCCATTGCTGGAGGCCAAAAGCGTCATAAACATTTATAAAATTTCATGGGACAACACTGAAGATATAACACTTTGACCTAATGTAAAGTTGTCAGTCTATAGCTGGTATAACAGTGTAAATCTGCTGTCCCCTCAACATAACTCCAAATACAGCTATAAATGTCTATAAACCACTGGCAACATAAGTACACCCTTGTAAAAATGTCCCCATTGTGCCCAAAGTGTCAATATTTTGATTGGCCACCATTATTTTCCAGCACTGCCTTAAATCTTTTGGGCATGGAGTTCACTAGAGCTTCACAGGTTGCCACTGGGATCCTCTTTCACTCCTCCATGATGACATGGTGGAGCTGGTTGATGTTAGAGACCTTGTGCTCTTTCATCCTCCGCTTGAGGATGCCCCACAGATGCTCAACAGGGGTGTAGCCCAGGAGACATGCTTCAATCAATCAATCAAATTTTATTTCTAAAGCGCTTTTCAAACAAAGTGTTATTCAAAGTGCTTTACAAAATGACCCCAGATTCCCATAACAGGTTAAAAACATTAACAAACATATGCAATCACACGCACACACACACAGACTCACACACACACACACACACACGAGTAAAAATTATATTAGGCTGAGTCCAGATGAGCCAAGTATGGTAACGCAAGGAAACGCCATCAGAGGAGCCGTCTGCCCCGGCAGCATCAGGTCTTCCACACTAAGTCAGGGCGCTCAGTGGAGGGGGAGCATAGACCCCCACCTATAGAGCGCCCAGGAAGCTACAGTCGACCACCGCTCCCGGGGCAGAGGGCCCCCACAGAGGAAACACTGGATTAAAATGAGTAAAAATGTAATAAAAGAGCTAATATAAATGACAACAATTAGAAAATAAGTAATAAATAAAATCATAGACAGTAAAATAATAATTTAAATAATAAAACTGTGCTAAACTATAATCATATAGAACATGCAAAGCAAGTAATAAAATATAATCATGTAAAACGAGAAACAAAACTGTAGTAAATATTTAGATAAAAGCTAACCTAAAAAGATGGGTCTTGAGCCTGGACTTAAAAACATGAATGTTCTCTGCGGCCCTGAGGTCCTCTGGCAGCTCGTTCCAGAGGCGAGGGCCGTAACACTGGAAGGACGCCTCGCCGTGAGTTTGTGTCCTGACTTTAGGGATGACCAGGAGACGCCTGCCAGAGGAGCGCAGAGGCCGTGAGGGTTCATATTGTAAAAGCAGTTCTGATAGATAAGAAGGCCCAAGACCATTAAGACACTTAAAAACCATTAGAAGAACCTTAAAATGGATCCTGAAACATACGGGGAGCCAATGCAATGATTCTAAAACTGGTGTCATGTGCTCCCGCCTCCTGGTCTTCATCAGGACACGTGCTGCCGAATTTTGTAAAATTTGTAAGCCTGAGATGCTCTTTTTAGGAAGAGCAGAAAGTAGGGCATTGCAGTAGTCTATCCTACTGGTGATAAAAGCATCAGCATCTCCGTATTGGCCCGAGAGAGAATGGGGCGGACTCTGGCGATGTTCTTTATATGATAAAAACCTATTTTGTGATATTTTTAATGTGTGGGATAAAAGTCAGCTCAGAGTCAAAAATCACACCCAGGTTCTTCACTTGTTCAGATGGATTAAAAGACAGAGATTGTAATTTCGGTAAAAGCTTCTCTCTCTGGGCCTCAGGACCAATGACTATAACTTCAGTTTTGTCCTGGTTGAGCTGGAGAAAGTTCTCTGCCATCCAGGATTCGATGTCTAAAATACAGTTAAAAAGTGCATCCATTGACCGAGAGTCATCCGGAGACACGGAGATGTACAACTGTGTATCATCAGCATAACTGTGAAAGCTGACCCCGTGTCTCCTGATGACACTGCCAAGAGGGAGCATATAAAGATTAAAAAGCACTGGGCCTAAAATTGAACCCTGGGGCACACCACATGTAATCCCATGGACCCTAGAGGAACAGGTATCCAAACTCACCATGAAAGTCCTGTCTGTGAGGTAGGATGTGAACCATCTATGTACAGCACCAGAGAGGCCGATCTGTTGTAAACGGGTTAAAAGAACAGTTTGGTCTAGTGTATCGAAGGCAGCACTTAGATCCAGTAGAACCAACACTGTCAACTTCTGTTTATCATAATTTACTCTAAAATCATTTAAAATCTTCAGAAGGGCTGTCTCGGTGCTGTGGTTCACCCTAAAACCAGACTGAAATTTCTCTAGGACATTAATAGTGTTTATAAAATCATTTAGTTGATTTAAAACCAGTTTTTCTAAAATTTTGCTTAAAAATGGTAAGTTGGATACCGGTCGATAATTGTTTAATTCATTAAAATCCAAATTGCTCTTCTTCAACAGGGGCCTGACCACCGCCCTTTTAAAGGCAGCAGGAAAGACCCCCGTCTGAAGGGAGCAGTTCATCAGGGTTAAAATCTCATCACTAAAAGATCCATAAAATTGTTTAAAGAACGAAGTTGGAATTGGGTCCAGAACACATGTGGTGGGTCTCACTGAGGAGAAACTTTATCAAGAGTCTCGGCTTCTACCAGGACAAAGCTGTCCAGCGTTTCCTCTGGTATAGACACACATTCAGATTTATCTATGACCTTATTACTTATGGAGGATAAAATCTTCCGTCTGATGGTGTCTACCTTCCCTCTGAAGTGGGCTGCAAACTCCTCACAGAGCGCATTTGAGGGTGTTTTCTGAAGTGAATTGGAAGTATGGTTTAAAATGTTGTTTATGGTGGAAAAAAGTATTCTGGGATTGTGTTTATTGTCTAGAATGAGTTTGGAAAGGTATGCGTGTCTTAAATTTCTCACTGCGTTATTATATGATTTGAGAAGCTCTGTATATATTTGATGATTTATAGTTGTTTTGTTCTTTCTCCATCTCCGCTCTGCAACCCTGCAGTTTCTCTTTAGTTTCTTTAGATTTTCATTTCTCCACGGTGAAGCACGTTTTGAATAAAAACTTTTTATCTTAAGTGGAGCGAGCAGGTCGAGAGCGGATTTCAGTCTACGGTTAAAATCATTGACAGTAAAATCACAAGAGGCAGTTACCGGAGTGGGAGGGATCTTTCTAAAAACTTCAAGAAAACCTGCAGCCACTTCAGGGGTGAGATGACTCTTCCTTACAGTTCTCACAGAGGGTTCCAGCTGGATAAAACTGGTGATGCTAATAAACACACAGTAGTGATCAGAGACAGCCAAATCAATAACCGAGGACACGCTGGTGGACAGGCCATACGTGATGACCAAGTCCAGGGTGTGTCCTCTGCTGTGAGTTGGCTGTGTGACATGTTGACTAAAATCCATATAACTCAGAATATTTAAAAACTCATTGAAAAAGGATCAGAAGGATTCTCTATATGTAAATTAAAATCACCGGCTAAAATGATCCTTTCAAAGCAGTTGTGAAGGATTGATAAAAACTCTGAAAATTCTTGAATAAAAACGGCACTCTGCTTAGGAGGCCGATAAACTGTGACACATAAAATCTGAGGAGAGCTAAAAACTGCAGCTGTATATTCAAAAGTGGTAAAATGATCAAATAAAACAGGTTTGGCAGAAAGTATTGATGAACTAATAAAAGCAGTACCGCCTCCCCTTTTGCTACTCCTCGTTGAAAAATTAAAATAAAAATCTGACGGAGAAGCCTCTGTGAGAACAACAGGTGCATCTGAACTCAGCCATGTTTCTGTTAAAAGCAGACAGTGCAGATTACGATCTAAAATCAGGTCATTTATTAAAAACGTTTTATTCAGCAGAGAGCGAACATTTAAAAGAGCCATATTAATAGTAACAGGTGAAGGAGTGACTGTATTAACTGAAGGTTGGACTTTTGGTAACTGTTTTAGATTATTGGGGTTGCTTTTGTTTGGTTTATGGTTGTTTGTGCGCTCTCTGCTGATAATAACAGGTATGAATGAGGTATGGCAAGGTCCAAGTCCGATATGTGATTTACTGTTAAAATCAGGGCTGGGTTGGTAGGAGCAGGGACCAGCTACACATCAGGATGTAGGAGCAGATGAGGCCAGTGGAGTAGACAGGGGGGGTCGTGGACAAGCCAGGCTCATGGTTAGAGTACGGGTCCCCTGTCTATTTAGGTGAAGCCCATCCGCTCCAAACAGGTGTCTCCTGCCCCAGAAAATGTTAAAATTGTCTATAAAACCAACATTACGGGTCAGGGTGGCAGAGGAAAGCCAGGTGTTTAATGATAAAAGTCTGCTAAAATGGCCGATTCCTCTGCCCATGGTGGGAGTGGGGCCAGAGATAAAAACAGACAGGTGCATAGTTCCTAAAAGATTAAAAAGGTGAATAAAATCACGCTTGAGGAGCTCTGACTGCTGCTTACGGATGTCATTGGTACCGGCGTGGATGATGACTCTACTCACTGTTGTGTGTTTCTGGATGAGGTCTGGGATGTGTCCTGCAATGTCCAACACTGTAGCTCCATGGTAACAGAAGGTCAGGGCTCCTCTCATCCTGACGTTACGGATGATGGAGTCCCCAACGATGAGAGTGGTTGGTGGTGGTGGTGGTGGTGGTGGCGGTGGTAGTGTGGGTGTGGTAGTTGGTTGAAGCTGGGCAGAGGACCCTTCCGGGACCTGCTGAGTGATGGGCTGAGCTCCCCCAGGACTGCAGCGATAAGAAGTCAGCGCTCCGTGGTGGGTCCCAGCTTCAGTCTGGGGGGTTGTGTGACGTGGATGGCCGCTGCCGTTCAGCTGGTCCCGCAGCGGCCGGGAGGGTCCTTTGAAGTCACGGCCAGGGGCTGGCAGAGGAGGAAAATCCAACTCCAAGGCGCCGAAACGGTTGGACAAGGACAGGCTAGGTGGAGGAGATCGGCGGCCGCCGCCCCGCGTACCCCCACCTTTACCGGACCCAACCTTGACCCATGCACCCTGGAGCAAGGGAGTGGAGCTGAGGGGGGCTTTCGGCTTTGCCCCCAGCTGTAACCAGCGCTCCTCCTCCGCCGCGAATGCTGTGCAGGCCCCCGGCAATCCGAGCCTGCTTGGAGAACCGGAGATGGAATTTGCTCCGGGCTGGCATGAAACGGCATCCGCCAGCTGAGCCCCATCAGTGGTGGCGAAGGTCCGGGAGAAAATGGTGTCCACGTCGCACTCATGGTCCTGGATTTGGTGGAGCGTGGAGATCCTCTTCTCCAGCTCTACAACTTTCTGGCTCAGCCTCACACAGCCGACACACCCAGGGCTGCAGGTGAGAGGCATGAGGCAGGTGAAAGTGGACAGCAGGTAAAAACACACAGCAGTCGAGCTCCAAAAAGTTATTTAAAAAGTAGAAAATAAAATAAAATAAAAAGCTCACAGTGGTAGACAAAAATAAATAAATAAATAAACGGTTAAAACCGAAAAAGGATTAAAACCAGTTAAAACCGCCAGACTTGACAGGTGGTAGTGTGGGTGTGGTCCTTCAGCAGCTCCAGAACTTGGCCAGTCCAGAACTTTTACACTCAGTTTCTTTAGCAAGGCAGCGATCGTCTTGGAAGTGTGTTTGGGGTTGTTATGTTGGAATACTGCCCTGCAGCCCAGTTCCCGAAGGGAGGCGATCAACCTCTGCTTCTGTATGTCATAGTACGTGTTGGCATTCACGCTTCCCTCAGTGAACCGTTGCTCCCCAGAACCAGCAGAACTCATGCAGCCCCAAACAGGGCTGGGCGATATGACGATTTTAGACCGTTTTACGATCTACACATCTGACGGTCTGTCATTTTTGAGAGACCTGCATGCTCAGATCATTCCCTTCCCTTGCAATTGTTCCAAAATGAAAGTTGAACCCACATCTTTTTTATCTGTGAATTCTATGCCTTTCAGCGAGTCTCAAATAAAAATTTGGGTATCTTATTACTGTAAAAAAATTATCATTAATGTAAAAAAAAAAAAACCTCCAAATAACAAACTATGTTCACACCCAGAATCGAACCCAGATCTTCTGCATGAGAGTCAGACATCTTACTAGGTAGGGCTGCTCGATTATGGCAAAAATAATAATCACGATTATTGTGACTGAAATTGAGATCACGATTATTTAGGACGATTTTTCAATTTATGTTGATTTTATTTGTTTTTATTCAGTCATAAAATTGCTCAGGGGACAATCAGGACAAAAATAAGAAACAAGATGATCACTAAAAGAACTCCTGATTCCCAGTATAAAGAGACCAATATACTTATAGCTCATAGTTTATGACCCAAGGGCTATAGACCTTGGTTTAACTCATTTAAGTCTAACCAGTACAGACCCAAATAACGTTATCTTGCAAATACTGACAGCAAGAATTATACAGTGGCATTTATAACAAATACATGCAAATTGATGTTCACTAAATGTTGCATAACATTTATTGAGTCATGTCAAGGTGCTGTAGGAGCGTGCACTAGCACCGTGTCCTCAGAGAGATTAGTTATTATTTATCAGCGTGAGGAACTTATTTCTACCTTATTTATAAACTATTTATTTACAAGTCCATCAGTTAATGTAATAATTGTCCCAACCACAGCTGCACCCCCCCCCCCCCAACCCGGTCTCACAGCAATCCGGGCGGGGCAAGCTGCACGTGTGTTTAGCACGCTGCACGCGCACATTTAGCCGTTTTTAGTGGCTCAGGAGTCCGCAGGTGCGGTGTGTGTCACTCACTCTGGTTAGTCCAACAAGGAGCCGGCTCCGAGAGCTGTCTTTAGTGACTGACACATCACTACATCATTCCCTTTCCTAATGTCCTGAAGAACGGTCCGGAGCGCAGGCGGAGTGTTTAGCTAACCTGCAGGAAACGTCGACGACAGTTATCCAGAAAGTAACTAAGGGTTACCAGAGATGTTTCTCAGGTGTTCGTTAGGTACTTTTAAGATTTAAAAAGTCAAGAAGGGGGTCTGAAAAGCTGCTAGAAATAGCGTCAAAGTCACAAAGTTGGCAACACTGTGGGAGGAGCGCTTCATTTGCAACTCGGGGCAGCGCAGGCGGGAGGAGCTAATAATCGGCTTGTTTTGTTTTTTATAATCGTTCAAAACTCAGATCGTAATCGTGATTAAAATTCGATTAATTGAGCAGCCCTATTACTAGGTGAGCTAAAGCGCCAGTGACAGTCATTGTATCTGTAACTTTTATATCCTTGATGACAGCTGAAACAGCGTCAATCCAAAGAACGGTTCGGAGTGAAAATGGCTATTTTGTTGCTAATTTGCAGGAAATATCTAGAAGAAAGTTCTACAGAAAGTAGCTAAGGGTCCTCAGAAATGTAGCTAGCTTTGTCACTAGGCGTTAGGAACAGCGACAAAGTGGCACTGCCTCTCTCTCTGCTGCTAAAGCTACGGATAGCAAATGCTACGGGCGATGCCTGAGCGTGAACGCGCATGAAGCAGCCTGCTCGACCCGCGCATCTCTCTTTTTCTGTGATTTTACAGAAAAACAGGCAATCACAGTCAAAATGCCAGGGCTCATCAATGTAAGAAGAAGAAATTTATTATTTCTATACATGTTTTGACTGTCACACTTCCTTATAGTCCCTTTAATTAGGCTTTACTACATAACATCTAAGCTTACATTCCATCATTTCATTCATTGTCTCAGTTATCTTGTTTCCACCATCATTCATCATAATTTGTTCTGTGTCATCATTAGTAGTAGAAATATAGTATTAAATTGATATTTATAAACTATATTTTTGCCATCTATCATCCATCCATTTATATCCGCTTATCCAGAGTCGGGTCGCAGGAGCAGTAGCCTAAGTCGAGAGGCCCAGGCTTCCCTCTGCCCAGCCAATTGGGCCAGCTCCTCTGGGGGAATCCCAAGGCGTTCCCTGGCCACGTGAGAGACATAGTCCCTCCACCGTGTCCTGGGTCTACCTTTAGGCCTCCTCCCGGTTGGACGTGCCCGAAAACCTCACCAGGGAGGCGTCCAGGAGGCATCCTGACCAGATGCCAGAGCCACCTCAACTGGCTCCTCTTGATGTGGAGGAGCAGCGGGTCTACTCCGAGCCCCTCCCGGATGACCGAGCTTCTCACCCTATCTCTAAGGGACAGCCCAGCCACTCTTCGGAAAAAACTCATTTCGGCCGCTTGTATCCGCGATCTCATTCTTTCGGTCACCACCCAAAGCTCAAGACCATAGCTTAGGGTAGGAACGTAGATGACCGGTAAATCGAGAGCTTCGCCTTCTGACTCAGCTCTCTCTTCACCACAACAGACCAGTACAACACCTGCAGCACTGCAGATGCAGCACCAATCCACCTATCGATCTGACGCTCCAGTTTTCCCTCACTCGTGAACAAGACCCCGAGATACTTAAACTCCTCCACTTGGGGCAGGACCTCGTCCCTGACCCGGAGAAGGCATTCTACCCTTTTCCAAATCAAGACCATGGTCTCAGATTTAGAGGAGCTGATTCTCATCCCAGCTGCTTCACACTCGGTTGTGAACCGCTCCAGTGAAAGCTGAAGATCACGTTCTGATGAAGCCAACAGGACCACATCATCTGAAAAAAGCAGAGACTTGATCCTCAGGCCACCAAAACAGATGCCCCCCACACCTTGGCTGCGCCTAGTAATCCTGTCCATAAAGGTTATGAACAGAATCGGTGACAAAGGGCAGCCTTGGCGGAGTCCAACTCTCACTGGGAACGAGCCTGACTTACTGCCGGCAATGCTGACCAAGCTCTGACACCGGTCATACAGGGACCTAACAGCCCGTATCAGAGGGCCTGGTACCCCATACTCCCGGAGTACCCCCCACAGGGCCCCCCGAGGGGCGCGGTCAAACGCCTTCTCCAAATCCACAAAACACATGGAGACTGGCTGGGCAAATTACCACGCACCCTCCAGGATCGTATAGAGCTGGTCCAGTGTTCCACGATCAGGACAAAAACCACATTGCTCCTCCGGAATATGAGGTTCAACAATCCGACAGACCCTCCTCTCCAGAACCCCTGAATAGACCTTACCAGGAAGGCTCAGGAGTGCGAGAGGTCACAAAAGACCCCAGGATGAGGTCACAAAAGACCCCAGGACAACTTCTAAAGAGCTGCAGGCCTCACTTGCCTCAATTAGGTCAGTGTTCACGACTCCACCATCAGAAAGAGACTGGGCAACAATGGCCTGCATGGCAGATTTCCAAGACTCAAACCACTGTTGAGCAAAAAGAACATTAGGGCTTGTCTCAATTTTGCTAAGAAACATCTCAATGATTGCCAAGACTTTTGGGAAAATACCTCGTGGACTGATGAGACAAAAGTTGAACTTTTTGGAAGGCAAATGTCCCGTTACATCTGGCGTAGAAGTAACACAGCATTCAGACAAAGAACATCATACCAACAGTAAAATATGGTGGTGGTAGTGTGATGGTCTGGGGTTGTTTTGCGGAAGGCTTGCTGTGATAAATGGAACCATGAATTCTACTGTCTACCAAAACATCCTGAAGGAGAACGTCCGGCCATCTGTTGGTCAACTAAAGCTGAAGCCATCTTGGGTGCTGCAGCAGGACAATGACCCAAAACACACCAGCAAATCCACCTCTGAATGGCTGAAGAACAACAAAATGAAGACTTTGGAGAGGCCTAGTCAAAGTCCTGACCTGAATCCTATTGAGATGCTGTGGCATGACCTTAAAAAGGCGGTTCATGCTAGAAAACCCTCCAATAAAGCTGAATTACAACAATTCGGCAAAGGTGAGTGGGCCAAAATTCCTCCAGAGCGCTGTAAAAAACTTGTAGCAAGTTATCGCAAACACTTGATTGCAGCTATTGCTGCTAAGGGAGGCCCAACCACTTATTAGGTTCAGGGGGCAATCACTTTTTCCACACAGGGCAATGTAGGTTTGGATTTTGTTCTCTCACTAAATAATAAAAACAATCATTTCAAAACTGCATTTTGTGTTTACTTGTGTTATCTTTGACTTCTTGTTAAATGTGTTTGATGATCAGAAACATTTTGTGTGACAAACATGCAAAAGAATAAAAAATCAGGAAGGGTGCAAATAGTTTTTCACACCACTGTATACTTTAAGTTACTATAGCTTACAATTAAGTGTGTTATCTATGAAAGATTAAATGCTTTGTGGTGTGAAATAACAAAAATGTCTGGGCCAAACCCATCCTATTTCATAGACACATCTCTGGCGTTTATAACAAATCAAACCTTTTGAAAATAAGTTGAAAATTGAGCAAGTTAGAGTTATTTAAATAGTACATACACCATACATCCCAATGTCAAGAAAGGGGGCAGCTGTCTGAGGTAAGATGGCCACCACGTTCCTACGTTGCATCTCATTGGCAAACAGCGGGGATGAGTCATCTAGTGTTTATATACATATCTATGGTCTTGGCCACCATGCTGCAACTCAGTTTTAGGGTGATGGCAATCTTTTTATAGTCTAAGTCATCCTTATGTGGAGCAACAATTCTTTGGGTGTTTCTCAATGTCAAGGCGCCTGACCTCGCAAGGTGATATCATGCGAGGCCAGGCGCCTTGCTTATGAGGACACTGTCCTTCCTTGTTCAAAGAAAACTGTTAAATGGAACAGACTTGCATCATGTGACCGCGGCGGTCACATAACGTCACTTGACATGGGAGATAACGTTATATTTTGTAACGTGATGAAGGAGCCATTCCACCAAAGGTTATTTACCCTCTCTCCACAGATGCCTCTGACACAGAACTAATCTGCATGAGACTGCCTCAAGGTCATGCTCTGCTTCTAAACTGCTTTCTTTCCAGCTCAAGAGAAGAAAGAAGACAAAGGACTCTTTCCTTTTAATAAATCAAAGAACTTTATTTTAATAAAGCTAATCAAACAAAGTCTTAGTCAATAATTTAATGTTGACCAATCTGTGAAATGACAATGTTATGATTAGTAAGCTTTAATAAGTAATATGACTTTAATCTAGCTGCACTACACATGCTGATGACACGAAATGTAAACGCATGACACATTGCTTTTACTCATCCAATCGGAACCTTCCTTTCTGAAGCGTGGCATAGTCTCTGTTAGGGCTGCTCGATTATGGCAAAAATAATAATCACGATTATTGTGACTGAAATTGAGATCACGATTATTTAGGACGATTTTTCAATTTATGTTGATTTTATTTGTTTTTATTCAGTCATAAAATTGCTCAGGGCACAATCAGGACAAAAATAAGAAACAAGATGATCACTAAAATAACTCCTGATTCCCAGTATAAAGAGACCAATATACTTATAGCTCATAGTTTATGACCCAAGGGCTGTAGACCTTGGTTTAACTCATTTAAGTCTAACCAGTACAGACCCAAATACCAATATCTTGCAAATACTGACAGCAAGAATTATACAGTGGCATTTATAACAAATACATGCAAATTGATGTTCACTAAATGTTGCATAACATTTATTGAGTCGTGTCAAGGTGCTGTAGGAGCGTGCACTAGCACCGTGTCCTCAGAGAGATTAGTTATTATTTATCAGCGTGAGGAACTTATTTCTACCTTATTTATAAACTATTTATTTACAAGTCCATCAGTTAATGTAATAATTGTCCCAACCACAGCTGCACCCCCCCCCCCAACCCGGTCTCACAGCAATCCGGGCGGGGCAAGCTGCACGTGTGTTTAGCGCGCCGCACACGCACATTTAGCCGTTTTTAGTGGCTCAGGAGTCCGCAGGTGCGGTGTGTGTCACTCACTCTGGTTAGTCCAACAAGGAGCCGGCTCTGAGAGCTGTTTCTGTAGCGACTGACACATCACTACATCATTCCCTTTCCTAATGTCCTGAAGAACGGTCCGGAGCGCAGGCGGAGTGTTTAGCTAACCTGCAGGAAACGTCGACGACAGTTATCCAGAAAGTAACTAAGGGTTACCAGAGATGTTTCTCAGGTGTTCGTTAGGTACTTTTAAGATTTAAAAAGTCAAGAAGGGGGTCTGAAAAGCTGCTAGAAATAGCGTCAAAGTCACAAAGTTGGCAACACTGTGGGAGGAGCGCTTCATTTGCAACTCGGGGCAGCGCAGGCGGGAGGAGCTAATAATCGGCTTGTTTTGTTTTTTATAATCGTTCAAAACTCAGATCGTAATCGTGATTAAAATTCGATTAATTGAGCAGCCCTAGTCTCTGTGGTGTTTATAAATCTGCCAACTTTGATTCGACCATAAATCAAAACATCCAGATGAATAAAACCAGTCCCCACGCCATCTTAGTTCAGTTCACCGCATGCTAAGAGAAGTATCGGACCGGCCACCTGGACTTCCTCTTTAAGCAAAGAAGCAACAAGCTGGATAAAATCTGTTGCATTTTACCAACCAAGCAACGGTTCCTTTCAGAATAAAAGCTGAACTCACTGACCCCAAGGGGGGTCCATCTGACGCTGTCAACCAACTGTCGCTTTTTACCTGGAGACAATCCAAAGACTAGTCTGTCGTACTGCTGACGCTGTTTCATCGGCTCCGGTACCGAAACGGGGGTCCGAGGACCTGGCATTCTGGATCTGTGCGGAGGTCTCATCCTGAAGGGTATGTGTGGAGCGACAAGATGGCGTCTTATGTGTTTATGAAACTCCGATCATAGCTTAAAAGCAAACAGCAGGCATTCGCTTAGAATTTAGAGTTAGTCTTGTTTAAAATTGTTTAGAAATAAATCTTAAATGTTTTAAAGGTGACTCTCTCTTCTGTTGTCTCTCAGTTAATACGAAGTGTTACATAATCCCTGCAATAAAAAGTTCCAATCTTCTGGTTAAAATTACCCAAAGATCCATAAGATTGATTTCATATTTACTATGGAATCTCATGTCTTATGGTTCCTTAATTAGATGTAAATTAACCCCTTACAATTTTATACGTATAAGTTTCAATATAAATTTATAAGAACTTTTTGAATTGTGTATATTTTTGTTAAATTAAACATGTGAGTGAGTTACTACCTGCTAGCTACTGAAGTTGCAACTACTAAGCAACGAACCAACCATAGATAACTGCTTTGGATATTAAAAGCATCCATCGGACGCTGAGGACGCTTTCATAGATCTGTTAGCTTGTCTGATAGACACGTTCCTTCACAATTGGCGCCAAATTACGAAGGAGATTTTTTCCGTATACGTCGCATGTCTCACTGTTGGGGTGAAAATTAAAACAAAGAGGCAGCAACTTCCAATCCAAGTCCAGCCTCCACCAGCAGCCTCTGGGCCCAGCAGCCGGGCTCCACCGGCAGCCTCCTGGCCCAGCAGCCAGGCTCCACCATCAGCCTCCGGGCCCAGCAGCCAGGCTCCACCATCAGCCTCCGGGCCCAGCAGCCAGGCTCCACCATCAGCCTCCGGGCCCAGCAGCCAGGCTCCACCAGCAGCCTCCGGGCCCAGCAGCCAGGCTCCACCAGCAGCCTCCGGGCCCAGCAGCGAGCTTAGCCATACCAAACTTCAGGCCGGGTTCAGGCTCCACCATCGGCCTCCTGGCCCAGCAGCCAGACTCCGCCTCTGGGCCTAACAGCCAGGTACTGCCACCGGCCTCTGGGCCCAGCATCCAGACTCCGCCTCTGGGCCTAACAGCCAGGTACTGTCACCGGCCTTCGGGTCTGGCAGCCAGGCTCCACCATCAGCCACCAGGACCTGTTTCTTGGCTCATCTACGCTAAGCCTGGCTACACAGAAAATCTCAACAAAAGCTAAGTGAACTGTTTTTATATCTGGCCACGAAAATGGCAATGAAAGTACTACAGAAAGATATGGAGGAGTTAAAGGATTCTGTGAGCATGATGACAGCTGAGTTGACAACTTTGACGAAACAGCAAGCCTGCATTAAGGACTTACTTACTGAGATTAAAGATCTTAAAATGAGAAATATGGAACAAGAAAGGAAAATTGACTTGCTCGAAAATCAATTCAATTCACGTTTATTTATATAGCGCCAAATCACGACAAGAGTCGTCTCAAGGCACTTGACATAATAAACATTCCAATTCAGATCAGTTCATTAAGCCAATCCGAAATGATGTTTCCTATATAGGGCTGGGCGATATGGCAAAAATAGAATATCACGATTTTTCCTATATTTTATCACGATTTCGATTTTATCACGATTTTTTATCCATGAATAGCATAACTTCAATTGCGTATTAAAGAAGAGAAACATTGAATAAACAAACATTTATTCATATCAGGGATAATCAGCACAGTGCTAACACACTTATATTTTAAACTCACACCAGAGATGATAAAAGCCCTGAGAGAAACTATTACAAAAATCAGTTTTTCTCATTTTTCAAGTAACTTAACATAAATTAAAATCGTAAACATATTTAAAGTGCAAACATGTCAATTGCAAACGTATTGTACAAACATGAACTTGTTCAAAATACTATGTAGCTCCCAGTTGCTCATGTAGTGGATAGTTAAGCTCAAATACGGCTCTGATGTGCGGCTGCACCAGAGATCGCTTGTGGTAGCAAAAAACTGCACATTCTGAATATTTTCTGCAACAAGTCTCTAAATAAAGTAAAATTTCCAGTGCAGATTGGAGACAACCCATAGAAGCACTGATTTGATCTCATTTCAGAGAAAAATAGAACAGGTTAGATGCACCTAATAAATAAAATTACTAACAAACTCAGGAATCTTTCTTTGCTTCCCTGTTCTGGTGCTGAGAATATCACTAATGCGGATCAAAGGAGATACACAGATGAATGCATGCACCTCTTATTTGGAGACTACATTTACTGCAGCTGGCAGAGGCAGAGATCGTTTCTATTGATACACGGATTTACAGAATCATTTTAAATGTTAACAGGGGAAGACTGCAGGAGGGAGCGGTAAAATACAGGGGGTCCCCAGCAAAAACAAGAAACTACAAGTCTGATGAAACCCGCTGGTTTTCCATCAGGCAGTCACGGCGCAGCTCCAGCGGTACCGACACCGGCTCGGCAGAGGGTGGACGAGCCGAGGCGGCGGCGTGCTCTGCTTAAGAAGCGGTGTTATTTTGCTGCTTCAGAAGAAGCGTCCAACGTGTTTTTACGCTTTCTCCGAGACATGTCATGTCGCTAAGTTGTTAGCGCCGCGCGCTAAGGAAACCCTGCGTTCCTCTTCGGAACGAAAACCTCATTGTTGCTCTCAGCCGCGGCCGAAGCCATGTCAGACACAGGCGAAAACAAGCGGGGCACTAATATATTACTATGACTCACTCTGATTGGTTAAGGGTCAAACAAAGGCGTGTCATTCGCCTGAGGTAAGTTCCATTTTCATTCAGAGGCAGAAATTCAACAGCAGAGCTGTGAATCGTGATAAAACGGTATCTCTAAAATGGCAGACCGTCAGATGTGTAGATCGTAAAACGGTCTAAAATCGTCATATCGCCCAGCCCTATTCCTATATAAGGAACCCAGCAAATTGCATCAAGTCACTGACTAGTGTCAGTGACTATACAGTAGGGCTGCAACAACAAATCGATAAATTCGATGAAAATTGATTACTAAAAGCGTTGGCACAAATTGCGTCATCGATTCGTTGTGTTGCACAACTCTTCCAAAAGCCCCCTCCCCTCCCGCCCGCCGTTGCGCGCAGACCGGAGAGCCGGCAGGTGTTTGGAAGAGGAACATGGCAGAAGCAGCGAGACCCAAAAAAAGTAAAAACTTCTAAAATTTGGGAGCATTTTCAGTTAAATCAGGCGACGACATTCGTTACCTGCAACGTTTGTAGGTCAGACTTAGCATGGCACGGGAGTACTACGGTGATGATGCAGCATCTTAAACGCAAGCATGTCTGAATCATCAGCGAGGAAGGAGAGAGCTCGGTGTCCGGGTAAGTTAAAAACTTTTCAAAAGTGATTCACCCAAGCCCCGGATTATTACACACACTAGACATGCCCTAAAGCTCGTAAAAAAAAGTCTATAAAACTGTAAGCGCGACACTATTAGATGGTCGGGGGTGGGACGACTCGCGCTGCTGCGAACCGGTTTCGCCGTCACATTCCCGCAGAAACTGGTTGATCACACCGGGGCCAGACTACTAGCATGTGGTTTTACAACCACAATGTCCTCGGAAGCGAAAACGCTTTTAAAAGGGAGGGAGGAGTCCTAACTGTTGCTGCAGGCGTGTTGTGTGAGAGTGCAGTTATATACTGGTTAATATATTTTTGGGTTCAGTTGCTTTCATGTGGCCTAATGTGAGTCTATTTGGGATCATTGGAATGATCAGCAGCATTTCTTGATATGACTTTATGGCAGTTGCCCAGGGCATCATCACAAGGAGGATGGCATTCATTTACTTTTGTTTTATTTGGTATTTTTTCAGTCATTTTTGGAAATAGTGATTAATTTTGATTAATTCACAGCCGATGTTTAATTACATTTAAAAATTAGTTGTTTGACATCCCCAATTATAATAAATGTCTACAGATGAGATCAAACAAAACAGATGAGAATTGCCCTTAAAGAGCAAGTCAACCCCAAATGAACTTTTTTTTGCTGATAAACTAAATAAACGAGTGTCTAATCGTGCTGCAGACACGTGTCGTCAATAATTTGGCACTTCATTGCATCTTAGTTAAAATTTAAATATTCTGCCTAAAACTGACAGTGTTGTGCCGTTGTCAGGTAAAAACTCTGCACTGTATTTTAATTTAAATCTGCCACTGCTATTGGCTAAGAAGTATGCTATGATGTACACTGGTACATTATGATGTCACAATGCTGTCGTGAGCCTGAGTGTGTGTGTATTTGTTAGCGGCTCCGCCCTCTCGGTCTGCCAGGCAACAGCATGTGTTGCATTTTTCAAACATGAAGTGGGAGTGGAGTTAGACTCTGGTAGGGGTTGACTTGCTCTTTAAGCTGTTTAACTTGGACCAAGCATTTTAGGTCACAGATAGGTGTAGCTTAGGGTCTCTGTCTATACACCTTATAAGACAATTTAGGTGATGGTATGTTGTTTTTCTGCTATTGAACTGTTTTCTAATGATGTGTTTAATAAAGTGAAGGAAGGAGAAAAATAATGTTTCCCTAGCAGTTTTTAAAAATGTCCCTATGTAATCCGATTAATCGATTAATCGTGTCGAGACCCCATCCGATTCATCGATTATCAAAATAATCGTTTGTTGCAGCCCTACTATACAGCAATCCCTAGAGCCCTGCACGGGCCTAAAATCTGAGCCCGTGTCCGGCCCGGCCCGAAAAGGTTTTCAGGATTCTCTGGCCCGGCCCGAGCCCAAGCCCGACTTTTTTTTAACCAACTAAATGAAAACAAAATGCGTCAATCCTGACCAATGTGTTAAAAGACGTGCAGGATCCGAGCGTCGCAGAAGCGCATGCGGGAAGCTTCCTCCCACTGAAGCGAGTGTTTTCCAAACCCGGTCTCTCAGAGAGACTTGTCACTTAGAAAATGTTCCCTGATGATGAAACTTTGGCTGAATAGCGCTTGTTCCTGTCTCCAATGTGCGACACATCCAGGAGCCGTCTGAGGAGAATCCCAGAATCTCACATCCTCTTCAGCTCATGAGCGCATATGATTACGCACAAGCGTGACCCAACACGGTCTCACAGTAAGACTGGGTTGGAACTGTTCAGGTTTATGCAGACAATCTTCACATAGAATTGACTTACAGATATAAAATTAATTCAGTAAAATATAAAGCATTTTATTTAAATATCCATTCATTATTTTACAAGCACAGAGAGCTGCATCAGATGGATGGAAGAGCCGCGGGTTACCGATCCCTGCTCTAGTTCAAGATATCATTAAAATTCCAAAAGTGCTGAAAAGATTAAAAATGGGGCTTTCCGTGCATATACAATACATTACGGTAGCCACCGGGATTCCCTGTCTTGAGCGCAACGAACCACAACACAGATTCAGAGACGTGCGAGTTTGTCATCCAAAATGCTCCGTTTTATAACTTTTGAATGGCTGATCAGATTGAAATAATTCCAACGGTTCCTAAAAGTACATAAAAGCAGCTTTCCAACGATCTATAGCATGAAGCAATCAGAATTAGGGAAAATATCGCTACGAGGGGAAATCCTGCTGTACAGCCTGATTGAAACGGAGCGCAGCGCTGCTGTGAAAGCGGATAACCTATAAAATGACATGTTGAGGACGCTAACTCAGTACATCTCTTTTATTGTGAGGTAATAATTTCTCCGAGTTTTGCGGTTGCGGGCAGGAGTAGACATGCACGCTGCAGGTGCGGGCGGGAGTGTAACACACGTTGCGGTTGCAGGCGGTAATGGTTAGAAATTCAGCGGGAGCGGGCAGGAGCGGGATGAAGAAAACAGTCCCGCGCAGGGCTCTACTGCTGCGTTTAAGTGTTTTAATTTTTTAAATGATTTGATTAAAAATAAAGGCGCCCGGCCCGTGTCCGAGGTAAATGCACAGTCGTTGGCCCGAAGCCCGGCCCTCGGGCCGTCGGGCCGGGCCGACCCGAGGGCCTAGGGCTTCAGTGCAGGGCTCTAGCAATCCTCATACTAAGCAAGCATAAAGCGACAGTGGAGAGGAAAACTCCCTTTTAACAGGAAGAAACCTCCAGAGGATCCTGGCTCAGTATAAGCAGCCATCCTCCACGACTCACTGGGGATGGCAGAGTGGCAGAGCTGGAACAGCATTCAAGAATGAATGATATAATTATTACAGGTCTTAAAATTAGGCCTAAAACTACCTCCAAGCAGTAAAGGGAATAGGTAATGAGAATGGGGCTGACCAAGATGATACAGCTGAAGAGCAGGTTGTGTCAATTCTGAAAAGTAAAGACATTTCGGTTGATAAAATAAACATTGAAGCATGCCATTCATTACCTTTCAAGAAAAATCAGGATAAATCTGTGATACCAGCTATTATGATACGCTTTAATAGTAGGAAGCACAAAGTGGATCTGCTCAAACAGGGGAGGAAATTAAAGGGAACAAATGTGTACTTGAATAAAAATCTGACGAAGAAAAATGCAGACATTGCTTGTAGAGCGAGACAAATGAAAAAGCAGGGATACGTAGAGTCTACCTGGACTATGAATTGTAAGGTGTTCATCAAACAGAAAGGTGCTCCTGAAAATAGTCGTGGGTTATGGATCAGAGATATCAAGCAATTGGAAAATATTAAGTGATAAGGTTACAGTTATGTTGGTCATGTTTTAATTTATTTTTTACTTATGTTGTGGGTGTTGTTTTATTTACTTAATTTTTTTTCTATATGTAAATTATTTTTCTTTCATGGGTGATTTTGAACAGGATATTGATCCAGAACAAAATTGCCAGAGTAGCACACATTCATTAAGTTATTTTACTGACCACCAGTTTAATGCAACTAGTAAATATGAGCAAGGCTTATCTATAATTCATTTTAATAGCAGAGGTCTTTATGCTCATTTTCAGAACATTAAAGATTATATTGATAATTTTGTGAGGCCATTTAACATCATTGCAATATCAGAAACATGGATAGATTCAGAGCACGGTGAGGATTTTTTCTTGCAAGGTTACAATTTCTATTGTATCAACAGGAATGGAAAGGGTGGAGGGGTGGCTTTTTTCATTGATCAATCCCTTTCATATAAATTTACTGAAAACGTGTCTATGGTTATTGATTAAGTTATGGAATGTATAACTATTGAAGTGAGTATTAAGCAAACAAAAAACATAGTGATTCATTGTGTATACAGGAAACCAGGAAGTGACATTGACACATTTATTGTTACAATGGAAAGTATTTTAATGTTAAACAAAAGTAAGATAACATATGTGTGTGGAGACTTTAATATAGATCTACTGAAAGCTAAAGCACATAAGAAAACTGATGAATTTCTTGAGTTAATGTACAGTATGAGCATGGTTCCCCTCATTACGAAACCAAGTAGAATAACTGCTGATAGTGCCACTCTTATTGATAATATATTTACTAATAATGTAGAAAGTATTATACATAGTGGACTATTGATAACAGACCTAACAGATCATCTCCCTGTATCCACAACTGCCATCCTAAGAAAAAAAAAACAGCTAAAACTTTAATGTATAAAAGGAGAAGAAAGGAAGAAGATTTACAAAATCTAAAAACAGAACTACGTAGTGTTAACTGGAGTAATATATATAGTGGACATGATGTGAATATTGCGCATACCGTAAATCCTCTAATACAGGCCCGGGCCTGTATTTGACTCAAGCTCATCAAGCTCCAGGCCTTTATTGGAAGGAGGGCCAGTATTAGAGGCAGGCCTCTATTTCTATTTGAGCAAAATGAACTAATGGTTCGCTGGAGTTTTTGACAATTAAAAGTGCGCCCACATTTTCAAAGTTAAACACATTTCTTTTAACAACGGTAGTTTCTGCTTCAGCCCTCTCCCCCCTCCCCCTGCGCAGCTGCCGCAAACTCACTGATGTGCCTGCAGCGTCTCGGAGTTCCTGCTGCTCTAAACATTAAAATAATTATTTCATTTTCTGTTCCTCACTTCTGATGACCTTCAATGGTGTCTGTATGTTGCAACCACCAGGTGCAAAAACTAACTTGTTTTTATTTGACTATTTTTCTGTCCTGCCTGTTTATTATCTTCCTGCATCTCCTCTCAATCGTAAAGAAAAACTGCTACCTGGGTTCATATATATTCACCTCATGAGTTACCTTTGAACTGCAGTTCTAAAAGATCTACCGACCGCAAAAACAGCGGAGCGCTTGCTGTTTGGCGGCTGTATCAGTGATCAGTGCGTCGGAGGACAAGGTGATGCGCGCAGCGTCCCGCTCCACAGCATGCAGCGAAACACATCAGGCGCAAATAAAAGACAGAAAACATTAAAGGAAATGAACTGACATGAACGATCGCGTGTTAAATTAATTTTTGAGGTGGCGACACCTGATTGTTCCTGTGGTCGTGCTCAGGAGGCAGATCTACCGACCGCGAAAACAGCTGAGCGCTCCCTGCTGTGATCTGTGCTTCGAAGGACAAGGTGATGCGCCCCGCTCCACAGCAGCGGTACACATCAGGCGCAAATAAAAGACAGAAAACATTAAAGGAAATGAACCGACATGAACGATCGCGTGTCAGTACCTACGGTCTGGCACTTAAGTTTTACCCCCAAAAAGAGAATCTGATCATACGATAATTCAATAGGGAGCGTGGTTTCACAGACGCGGAAGTGATAGCGTCGGTGAAACGCCGGCTGCTCTAGGAAACCCCCGAGCGTTCGAGCGTCAACGAAGTGACACGGAAATGCCGGGCTTTCCAGAAGTAAGTAAGATAACTTACTATGAGCTGATAGTTCGTTGGATTGATCGGTAGGTTGGAAACTCTGATCGTGAATCTGAAGAAACGATGACTGAGTGGTGAGCTGGAAAGGCGACTTCCGTTTATAGCCGCGGTTTGTGACGTAGGTGTGACGTGAAGGGAATCCCCGCGAGGGGCATGCTGGGAGTCCCTACTTCGCGGATTTTCATCTATCGCGGCCAGGTCTGGAACGCATCTACCGCGATAAACGAGGGATTGCTGTAGTTCATACACCTCCTACTGCTGCTCCCCAGTGTTCTGCAGCATAATCAGCACGTTCTCTTTGAACTTGATAGTGTTATGACCTGGCTGGGGTTGTAAGCCAGGTGCATTCTGGGTATTGTGTTATATGTGTTTCCTATCGTTCTGCTAGTTCCTATGTGCTGATTTGCGTGTTGTGTGAGTGTAAGCCACAGGGAAGGTGATGTGTGTTCTGTGGAGCTGGTTGAACTAGCATGGTTAACTGACACCGTGACTCTGTGTGGTAGGAGCGTGATAGAGGATCGTGTCTGTAGCGTCTCAAAGCGTTGAAGAAAAGGCCTAAAAAAGGTCTGCGTGAACTTCTACTGCCTCCTGCTGGTTGATTTGGGGACTATAACCCTGCCGCTGGGACTCCCGTACTTGCTTGTTACCGCATGCCATCCGGCCACAATAAGAGACCGGCCATTATTTACCTCTGCTGACTCAGACACCGGCCAGAATTGGAGACCCGGCCTTTAATTGAATACCGGCCTGTATTAGAGGATTTACGGTAACCTATTTCTGGATATTTACAAAAGTATATATGATAAGCATTGTCCGATGATAAGACATAGTTGTAGAAATCGATATTCAGAGAAGCCGTGGATGACAAAGGGGATCCAAAATGCTTATAAAAAAAGAACACATTATATAAGCTATTTATATCACACAGAACTAAAGAAGCGGAGCAAAAATATAAAACATATAAAAATCAATTAATTAATGTAATGAGGATATGTAAAAGGAATTATTATAGTAATTTGATTGAAAGGAATAAAAGTAACATCAAAGGAATATGGAACGTGTTAAATACAATAATCAAGAAGCGTTGTGACGGGATAAACCATCCAGATTATTTTGTCAGTAATAACAGAGATATTTATGATAGACAGTTGACAGTAGAACACTTCAATGAATTTTTTGTTGGGGTTGGTCCAAAGTTGGCTGACAAAATAAATAGTGATGTGGACTCTGAATCCAATGGTTATGGTGACGGGGACGGTGTGGCGGATTCATTATTACTTGAAGAAGTGACTCAAAAGGATATTCTTGTAATTGTCAGAGCATGTAAAACTAAATTTTCATTAGATGGAGATGACATAGATATGTTTTTAGTTAAACAAACTATTGATTGTATTGTCGAACCACTCACGAATATATGTAATTTATCATTTAAAACAGGAATATTCCCAAATAAAATGAAGGTGGCTAAGGTGGTTCCTCTTTACAAGTCTGGCAATAGGCATCAATTTACAAACTACAGACCGGTCTCCTTATTACCTCAGTTTTCAAAGATATTGGAAAAAATTTACAATGACAAGCTGGAAAAATTTGTAGGAAAAAAAATGGCATTTATTAGACAGCCAGTATGGTTTCAGATCAGGTAGATCTAACGCACAAGCTCTAATGGAATTGGTTGAAGACATATCCACAACGCTTGATCAGAAAAAATATGTTCTGGGAATTTTTATTGATTTGAAGAAAGCCTTTGATACAGTCGATCACAAAATACTTTGATCAAAAATGGAGAAGTATGGTATAAGGGAGAAAGCTCTCAATTGGCTAAAAAGTTATTTGAGTAACAGAGCTCAGTATGTCCAGTTGGGTTATCACAAGTCTAGCTGTCTCGAAGTTCACTATGGAGTTCCGCAAGGGTCGGTACTCGGCCCAAACGATATCTACACAACTTCAAATTTATTTAAATTTATTATGTTTGCTGATGATACAAATATTTTGTGTTCAGCAGAAGATATACAGCAACTTGTACAAAAGGTCCAGAATGAATTGAGTAAGCTTAAGAATTGGTTTGATAAAAACAAACTGTCATTAAATGTCAGCAAAACAAAGTTTATGTTATTTGGAAATAAAAGAAGTAGTAAAGAGATCTATTTGACTGTTAATGAAATAGCCATTGAAAGAGTGTATGAAATTAGGTTTTTGGGGATATTGATTGATCATAAGCTCTGTTGGAAGCCATACATAGAATATGTGTGTTCTAAATTAGCCAGAAGCATTGGGATGATAAATAAAACAAGGTATTCTCTACCACAGGAAGCACTACACACACTTTATTGTACTATGATTCTACCATACTTATCATATTGTGTCGAAGTATGGGGCAATACTTATAAATCTAATTTATTAAAGATTTGTGTTCTCCAAAAAAGAGTGGTAAGGATAGTTACTAATTCTGGATATTGAGATCATACAACTCCATTATTCTATAATTCCAGATTACTCAAATTTTTTGACTTAATTCAATTCAAAACTGACCTAGTACCGTATAGGGCCATGATGGGTAAACTACCGGGTAATTTGCAAAGGATGTTTAAAACTCATGAAGAAGGTTATGAATTGAGATGCGTTAAAAACTTCATTTTTCCATTATACCGAACAACTATGAAAAGTATGTGTGTATCGGTGTGTGGTATCAAACTGTGGAACAAACTTGATGTGACTTTAAAATTCTGTAAAAACATTAGATCATTTAAAATGTTGTATAAACAACTTATAATTAACTCATACATAAATAGCAAGTGATAAAATGGTAATTGGTTGTAAATGGAATATTTTGTTTTTGTTGTTTGTTGGTTTTGTTTTTCTGTAGATTCATGTGAACAATTGTTTGTAACTGTATTTTTATGTAGCAAGGTGAAGATAGAACGACCTGCATAATGAAAAAGTTTTTTTCTGTCAAATTTGCTAATGTGAGCAAATGTGATTCATTAACTGAATTGGGGCTGGACTAGATAAGCTTTTGCTTCTTCCAGTTCCCTCTCAAACGGTTTTATGTTATTGTATGTTTTGTATTGTTTTCTTCAACAGCATATGTTAATCGTATTCCACATTTCTAAATTTTCTATGCACCACGAATATGGAGGAGTGCATATGCAATTTGATGTTTTCAATGGTTTGAGATAAATAAATAAAATAAAAAAAAAATTAAAAAAAAACATTTTAGATATCAGCCCGATAGCTACAACTAGTTGACTTACATTTAAACTTGAAACTTGCCCCCGAAGAAGCTGCTGGCTTCTGATCCGCAATCCTTTTGAAAATACTGAGCTGTATTCAGGGAAATTTTTGACCAAGGCTAGGCTACAAGGCACCTCCCTTGTATCCTTGCTCAGGTAGCTAAACGGCTAACAAACAGAGAACAGATGCTTTGGTCGAACATAAATATTGGAACACGCCTTGGGGGTTCTAGGCAACCAGGGCGGGACCAAGACATCAAGGCAAGGTTCTTTGGCATTGAGAAACACCCTTTGTTTCAGATCCTCAGAGAGTTCTCTTGCCATGAGGTGCTATGTTAAACTTCCAGAGACCAGCATGAGGGACTGTGATATAGGGATGTCTCGATACAACTTTATTCACTTCCGATACGATACCGATACACCAGCCTTCAGTATTGACCGATACCTATATCAATCCGATATGATATCAGCACAAATTCAATTCAATTCAAGTTTATTTATAAATCGCCAAATCACGACAAGAGTCGTCTCAAGGCACTTCACATAATAAACATTCCAATTCAGGTCAGTTCATTAAGCCAATCAGAAATAATGTTTCCTATATAAGGAACCCAGCAGGTTGCATCAAGTCACTGACAAATCATACATACTTTTACCTATTTCATAGTGTGGATGTATGTAAGGCTTGATCAAGTGATTTTACTCACTTGAGTCACAGGACACCGGAGATGGACAGTGGCTAATTGGGCACAATGTGGACATTCTTCACAGAGGTGTACTTAATTTTGTTGCCAGTGGTTTAAACATTTATGACTGTTATGAGTTATATTGAGGGGACAGCAGATTTACACTGTTATACCAGCTGTAGACTGACTACATTGTGTCAACGTGTCATATCTTCAGTGTTACTCCATGAAAATATATAGTACATGAAAATATATAGTACATGAAAATATATAGTAAGATATTTACAAAAACACACTTTGTGACATACCGTGTGTGTGTGTGTGTGTGTGTGTGTGTGTGTGTGTGTGTGTGTGTGTGTGTGTGTGTGTGTGTGTGTGTGTGTGTGTGTGTGTGTGTGTGTGTGTGTGTTTCTGCTTTAGCACACCCGATTCATATATTTGCATTCAAAAGTGCTTCAGAAGATGCCTATTCATCACTCATTCATATAGATCAGGTGTGAGGCTGCTGGTGTTTGAAAAGGCAACACGAAAAATATGCAAAGCAGGGGGTCCGAGGACTGGAATTTAGAAACACTACTGTGAAGACTCTGACACTAGTCAGTGACTCGATGCAACCTGCTGGGTTCCTCGTATAAGAAACTTTTTATTGATCGGCTTAATGACCTGACCTGTATTGGAATGTTTACTGTGTGAAGGTCCTTGAGATGACTCTGGTTCTGATTTGGAGCTTTATAAATAAATGTAATTTAATTCAATTGATTGTCTCCTTGAGGAATAACATCCTTTTGTTACCAAGAACCCAGTTAAAATGCTTTTTCAATTAAAAAGATGTTAACTGCTGTTTCATACATTAATGACAGAATTTATTAGAGCCATAAAAATCCACTTTTCATAAACAAAATACCAAAATTAATTCTGAATATTGTGTCTTTGTGTGGTATTATAAGTTCACAAAGAAACCGTTTTTTTTTTTTACAGTAACTGAGTTTCACATGCTGACTCAATGTGAAAATAGTCTTCTACCCCAATTTCCTGCATTAGCTGCTGACGTCACACTGTCACTTAACATTCATGGACTCTCCCATCTTGGCTCACGACGGGGAAGGCTTTTGTTAATTTTACGTCCGGGAGAACGTCTCGGCTAGGGATGCACCGAAATGAAAATTCTTGGCCCAAATCAAAAATCAGGAAACCAAGGCCGAAAATTGAAACACCGAAAGAGATAACTATGTCAATAATTACAACCATAATATTAGAGGGACTGTAAAATTAACCTGTTAAGTGGCAATACCGCACTTAACGAGCCATAGCTGCAATTATACTTCCTGATAAAGTTACTACTTTACACCAGAAGATAGTGAAGCTGTGTAACTACGTTTAGCTGCTAATGCAGGTGACAGAGGGTGAAGACAATTTTCATATTCAACGTGCATGTGCAACTCAAAATGACTAATCATATTTCCAAAAGAACAAGCATTACACATTTCTCAATGAACCTCCCCTCTAAAAGCCTCAAGTACTCAGACGTGGGGAGGGGAGGGGATAGAAGACGCATCAACAATCATTTTACAATCACGTCTGAATCACTGCATCATGATGAGCCTCACCCCTAGTTTGGATCATGTTCTTTGATTTCGCTTAATGCAAAGTTCAAGATGTTACAGGTGGGAAAGAAGCCCCTACAACGTGAGACCACGGGGTTATAGGTAGATGATCAGTAGCCACACACACAGAACCAGGAGTCGGAGACACAGAGACTGAGTCCTGCAGAAACACAACTCTGCAGCTGAGAACCACTTTATGATAAAAAAGCAGACTTTTAAACTTTTTGTGCAAAACTTTGCCTCATTTTCTGTAAGTTTGCAACAGAGAAAAGAGGTTTTCTTTCACCCAACTACTGTTAATCTGCAGGATTAGAATCTAAAAACGGATGACGACTGTTGTTTCTGAGCTTGGTCCTAAAACTGATTGTAGAAAGCTGTCGGGTTCTCTCTACAAAGTCTCTAGACAATCTGCTGATTAATGAGCGAGTGGGCTCAGTAGGGAGGTTCCTCCAGCTCTGCTGTCTGCCCACTGCTCTAACCTTACACTGTACAATGACTCTCTGTGATATGAAACAAGACTCCTCTGAGCGGCTGCAGCAGGCACAAAACTGCCCTTCTTCCAATAATCAAAGCATTTTTTGTTAATAGTACATATGAAGTGAGCAAAACTGGGATGTAAAAAGGCCTGTACATTATGGGAAAACTTCCTATCGTTATAAATGTGTTGTACTTCAGGCATAGAGGGGAGCTGAGGAGGGTGTGTTATTAATCTCGATAATAATCCATGCTGGTCACTGATTAGCATCAATAAACGTTTCTTAAGAAGGCTGATTAAAATGTGTTTTTAGAAGAAGCTTTGAGTAATATTAATAATAATCAAGAAGTGACTCTGGCCTATAAAGCTCCTTTCTTCAAACTGCAGTAATCCAAGCTGAGCTGCTAAACTCCTGCAGCAAGCTGTAATCTCTAGTTAAAAATGTATTACTGGACTTCTTATTACACGGACCCAAAGAGTCACAATCTGCTACACCAGTAACTGCATCACACGGCAGAGTGCTTTAGTTAGACACTAAATGACAAAAAATGTCTGCAGACTAGAGCCTCATCACAGATTTGCTACAAGCAAACACAAACACAAGCCCACGCTTCAGAATAACAACAAAAGACACGGGATCGCTGTGTGGTTGTCTATCTCCACGATGACACAGCCTGGCAATGGGACTGGTGAAGTAGATGTTTCCTCTCCCAGCCGAAACTTCAGAAGTTCCTTTGTTTATATTTTAGAACCAGGCCTGCTACGGTTAGCTGTAGCTGGCATGCAGGCGGGCGCTAGCTAGTACACCCGACGGCTCGTAGAGAGGGTGTGTGTGAGGGAAGGTCTCCCTGGCTAAACGCAATGATGTGTTTTACTATCAAGTCGAGCCGCTGTGCCCCAAAAGAGCAGCTGAATTTAAGATGAATGTTAGGCGGCTGTAGACAGCGCTAGCAGCGCACACCTCATCTTCAGTGTTTTGTAGCTAGGTCAACCAGTCCTGTCCAGGTTAGTGTGGAGACACCAGACCTGGTGTCTGATCAGCCCCCTCGCTGCATAAGCCGCCTAAGCCTGGATGATGGAGTCTAAACACTCCCTAAAACCCACCACACACATCCGCTCCATCAGCACATCTTACCTGCTCATCAAATCTGGTAATCACGGCCTGGACCCATTCCACTGGTTTGTGAGCCGCCATGGCCGGCCGGAGAGACACTCGGGAGCTCCACTGGCAAGTCCAAAATATGAAGCTGAAGCTGACGCGTTTATTTACACATCTGAATTTTCCCTGGATGGAGAAGAAATGACAAACAGGGCAAATATTTCACCCTTTCTGCAGAAGTCACCATGCCATCGCCATGACAAACCACCGGAAGTCTTCATCGGTTAAATTGATGGGAGTTGTTGGATCAAGTTAGCCGCAAGGAAACAAAACTTCTTCCAGACGACGTCTTCAAATTTCTTGCTGTAATCAAACAAAAAATATTATTTTGAGCATAGCAAAAATTAAGAGAATTTTAAAAGAAATTTGCGGTTGCGTGGTTTTTACTCATTTTGCAGCATTTATTTCGTTCTTGCATTTATAAAAATGTCTCATTTTCGTTAAAACTAATAAGTAAGAAAAGGAAATCATCCACTGTGCAATACTAAACTATGATCTCGCTCAAACCGTGGTTTAATCACCTCCAACAACCAAATTAGACCGTCTCCTGCGTGAAACTTGGTTTTATTTTGAAGAATGATTTCCGTAACTTCCGGTTTCAGTGTCGGAAAATGGCAAACCTGCGGCTCGTCTCTGCTCGCATGGGTGGGCTGTGGTCAGGCCTTTCAGAGCGGAGAGAGACGAAGTCAATCAGTTTGTCCGTTTCGGCTTTGGTTAGGAATAAATGCAGATCATCTCTGAGTTAGCTCATGCTCAGATGGGATGTGACTCTTCCTGTTGATATGAGATCAATTAGACAATTAGAATATCGTGAAAATTTTCAATATTTTTGTTACTTGTGTCAGAAAGAGAAACTCATATTCATTACATATAGAGTGAAGTCTTTTGCCTTTATTTCATATCATTTAGATGGCTATGGCTTTCAGCTAATGAAGGCCCATAATCCAGTCTCAGGGAATTAGAACGTTGTTGAAAGACAGCAGCAACAGGGAGAACCACAGCTTCGAGAGGCTTGTCCAGCTGAATCCATGCAAGAATTTGGAGGAGCTTCACAAGGAAGTAAACTGGAGTCAATGCATCATTATTATTCCTTTATTTTAGCAGGGGGAAACTGGTTGAGATATCATGGGCTGCATGGTGGCGCAGTGGTTAGCACTGCTTTCTTGCAGCACGAAGGTTGCAGGTTCGAAACTCGGCTGCGGCCTTTCTGCGTGGAGTTGCGTGTTCTCCCTATGCATGCGTGGGTTTCCTCCGGGTACTCCGGTTTCCCCTACAGATCACAACATGCCCTATAGACTATAAATTGTAAGTTGCTTTGGATAAAAGCATCTGCCAAATAAATAAACATCAAATATAATATCAAATCTCCCTGGTCCAGGGAGGCAGCTCAGGAACAGAGAATTACACATAGGCACACGTTACATCAAAAGCACAATGACAACATAAGGAGACAGCAGGATTAGAAGGCACAATTTGAAGGGCAGCACTAGATCACAGACCATGATCATTAGACCATTTTACAAACACACACAGAGTCGGACCAAGGAGAGACTTATAGAAAAAAGACATCCAACAAGTGAATCTGTGAGCATAGAGGGCAAAGAAGCAGCGGCATACAGAGAGTGATGTACACAGTAACCAGCCTTATCCATAATGTTTCCACCTCCATGTTTGACAGTAGGGCTGAGTTTATGCCAAAGAGCTTGGTTGTGGTATCACCTGACCACAACACCAGTCCTCCTTTGAATCATTTAGATCGGGGTATCCAATATTTAGCCTGGCCTGCCAGACTCGTCCTCTGTTTAATTCTGCACAGAGAATGAGTCTGGTCACTCTCCTATTCAAATAACCCCACCCCGTGAGATTTCTAACCGAGTCAATCAGTGCTGAGGTATCGTATGCCACACACCACAACGCAGAGTTTGTCGAACATGGCGACTGAAGCGGAGTTAGCTGCAGCTCTTTCCTCTGGTCTAAATAACTTGGACACAACAAGTAGAAGCACTAAAAGCCTTTCTTCTAAAGATGTTTGCGCTGTCGCCAGACTCCATTTTTGACTACAGCTAAAGAACTACAGTGTTGCGGACGTCACACAGCGATGCTCACTTTCTCATAAACAGCATAGACAGCGGTGGAGTTCGCTGCGGCTCTTTTCTCTGTTCTAAAAGACCAAATGTCTTTAAAACAACAAGTAGAAGCTCTAAAAGCATTTCTTCTAAAAAAATAAAAGATGTTTGCGCCGTTGCCAGACGCTATTTTTTTACTACAGCTAGAAAACTACAGCGTCGTGCGATACAGTCTGTATTGGGATTGGTTACTTTGAGCTGCCCAGTCCCACCCCTCAAGTGCCTCTGCCTGTGAGTTACCAGACTCATTCTCTGTGCAGAATTAAACAGAGGACGAGTCTGGCAGGCCAGGCTACCCAATCTTGGCCCTGGAGGGCCGGTGTCGGTACAAGATCTGCTCGGGTGCAAAATTGGTTCGGAGTCCGTCGACTGCCGATGACGTCTAAGTAGTTGATTGGCTGAACATGAACCTTACGGAATTACGTAATCACGTTACGTTGTTATCACTTTACGTTGGTCCAGGCAAATCTTTCAGTTGGAAAGATGGACAACTTTTACAAAGATATCCATCATTACCTCTTTGAAAATACACTTTTAGCATAGAGCTGCATGTATATTAGGGCTGAACGATTAACTGCATGTGCAATTAAATTGTGATGTGACAAAAGGAGATTCTCTAATCTCAAAGGCTGCAATTTGGCAACGAGTGGTTAGCGCAATGCTAATACCCTTACCAAAAAGAAGTACACTGAAGTATACTTGAAGTATACTAAAAATGAATATAGTATACTTCCAAGTTTACTTTCAATGTACTTATTAGAAGTATAGTTATCTGAGTACATTTTTTAAATACTACTAAGTATACTTTAATACATACTTACATTAAAGTTTACTTACATTTAGACTATACTTGTACTTGACTCTATCAGAAGTATATTTCACCAAGTAATGTATAAGTATACTTAATATATATATATATATATATACTTATATATAATATATAAGTATAAATATATATATATATACTTATATATATATAAGTATATATATATATACTTATATATATATATTATATATAAGTATATATATAATATATATATATATATATATAAGTATATATATATATATATATATATATATATATATATATACTTATATATATATAATATATAAGTATATATGTATATATATATATATATATATATATATATATATAAGTATATATGTATATATATATATATATATATATATATATATATATATATATATATATACATACAGTTGTGGTCAGAAGTTTACATACACTTGTAAAAAATATAATATAATGGCTCTACTGAGTGTCCCGTTATTTCTAAAACTCTGATTTTTCTCTGATAGAGTGATTGGAACAGATACTTCTTTGTCACAAAAAACATTCATGAAGTTCGGTTCTTTAATGTCTTTATTATATATATATATATATATATATATATATATATATATATAGAGAGAGAGAGAGAGAGAGAGAGAGAGAGAGAGAGAGAGAGAGAGAGATATATATAGATATATATATATATAGAGAGAGAGAGATATATAGATATATATATAGATAGATAGATATATAAAGAGATATATATAGATATATATATTTGGAACTTTTTATTTTTGAATTAGAACAACAACATTTACATGGAGATGCATTTGAGTTTCTTCTTCCCTTCTCCAGGGCAGTGTTTCCCTGAACAAAGTTCGAATTTCCTTGTGGCCATGAGATCTATCCAACTTAACCAAGTCACCAATCAGTACATATAGTTCTGACAAGCTTTCTCTGTATTCATCGTATCTGCTCTCTTCTACATTCTACATTTTACTTTGATCTAGCTAAATAACTCACCCAAAAGACAAAAAAACATAAATAAAAAAAATAAAAATGAATAATAATAATTTTCACATGAGAGTACTATCTTTCTAACATTTGTTTTATTGGTTCCCAAATTTTTTAAATTTCCCTAGTCCCAGTCATAGTCTTGCATTAATTTGTTCCATTTTGTAGACCTGTCTAACTCTGTCTCTCCACTGTGCCACCCTTGGGGGTTCTGTGTCCAGCCATAAAACTGTAATACACTTCTTGGCAGTCATAAGCAGAATTCTGATTATGTATGTCTCCATTGTGTGTGTATGATTTTTGGTACAGCATTCCCAGTACAAACCATTTTAACTTAAATTGTAATTTCACCTTCCAGGTTCTTTCCATTTCTCCCTAACACCTTCCCAGAATGGTATGAATTTAGGGCAGTCCAAAAGTATATGTGAAAAGTCTCCCACTAGCCCGCATTTTCTCCAACATAAATTTGAAACATTACTATTTAGACATGATAAGTGGAGTTTTAAAGCATGCATCTTCACCTTCCATTCAAATTCCCTCCAAGACGGACTATTAGTTAGTTTATGGCCTGCTTCAAGTGTTTCCTCCCATTCCTCATCTGTTATCATTATGTTCACTTCCAGTTCCCATTTTTCTTTAATATCTATATTCTTAACAATCAAATCCTGTTGTAAAGCTTTATATATTTTGAAATCAGTCCTTTTTGACATGTCCTTTCTGTTTAACATAATCACTTCCTCCATATGAAGTTTATCCTTGCTTGAAACTTTGCCTTATTTTGAAATAACTACTCTGTCTGTCTGTCCTAAATAACATATTAAGCATGAAATTACGAATTATTGTGAAATTACACGCACAGGAAGTGCTTTTATTTTGTAGCATTTGCTCAGTCAGATCTCGAAGCTTCTCAGCAGACCGAGAAGAAGAGCGAGGGTCAGAGGAGCATTAACCGTTGGAGGTCGCGCTTTTGTTCTGCATCTGCACTTGACAGTCACTGGTTCTGCACCACTGAGCTAAACGTAAGTAGCCGCCATAAAAGTTGCTTAAATGTTTTTAAGACGGACATGGTGAGTAATGTTGGCCACGTAGCAAGCTAATATGCTAAGTCATTGCATGAGTTAGCTGTGTTATTAACTTTGTGTGTGACTAAAGTCCGTTTATTTAATGAAATGAGCAGCGCTATCTCATTATTAAAGGTTAGCATTACTTTAGATACTTTTTTATTAGACTTCTAGAGACTTATTCCCTCCATTTTTGTCCCCTCCATCATAATTTTTTAAACGTGATGTTCTGAGAAAAAAATAAAAGCGGGAGCTCAGCGCCACCAAGTCAAACTTAAACGTCCACTTATTAAAAGTAAATGAGCAGTGGTCTCTTGTACAGCGATGACAAAATCAGTCTGTGTTGTAAACTATTTCCCCGTAGCACCCGTGCCATAGCTTTGCAAGCAGCCTGCTTTTTTTTAACCGTAGAAGAGGATTGTGACTGCAAGAGATGAAGCGGTGCTGTATCTCGATGCTATGTTCCCTCCTTCCCTCCATTTTTGTCCCCTCCATAGTTTTTTTAAATAGTGCTCAGTTGCACATATCTTGAACCGCAGAATGCTGTTTCTATTAATTTCACAGTATTTTAGTGTTGTAATTTTGTTCTTACTGTACACTGTTACTCCAGATTCTTAAATGTTATGTTTTTAGCTTTGTGTGGATAAGTCAAATTACACTTGAATCTCCTCTCACACACACACACACACACACACACACACACATACACACACACACACACACACACACACACACACAATTTAGATGATTAATGATTTAGCTTCATATATACAGGTGCTGGCCAGTAAATTAGAATATCATCAAAAGGTTGAAAATATTTCAGTAATTCCATTCAAAACGTGAAACTTGTACATTATATTCATGCAATGCACACAGACCAATGTATTTCCAATGTTCATTACATTTAAATTTGATATTCATAAGTGACAACTAATGAAAACTCCAAATTTGGTATCTCAAAAAATTAGAATATTCTGAAAAGGCTGAATATAGAAGACACCTGCTGCCACTCTAATCAGCTGATTTACTCAAAACACCTGCAAAGGCCTTTAAAAGGTCCCTCAGTCTTGTTTTGAAGGCACCACAATCATGGGGAAGACTTCTGACTTAACAGCTGTCCAAAAGACAATCATTGACACCTTGCACAAGGAGGGCAATACACAAAAGGTGATTGCTAAAGAAGCTGGCTGTTCGCAGAGCTCTGTGTCCAAGCACATTAACAGACAGGCGAAGGGACGGAAAAAATGTGGTAGAAAAAAGTGTACAAGCTCTAGGGATAACCGCACCCTGCAGAGAATTGTGACGACAAACCCATTCAAAAATGTGGGGGAGATCCACAAAGAGTGGACTGCAGCTGGAGTCAGCGCTTCAAGAACCACCACGAGGAGACTCATGAAAGACATGGGATTCAGGTGTCGCATTCCGTGTGTCAAGCCACTCTTGAACATGAAACAGCGCAAGAAGCGTCTCGCCTGGGCCAAGGACAAAAAGGACTGGACTGATGCTGAGTGGTCCAAAGTTATGTTTTCTGATGAAAGCAAGTTCTGCATTTCCTTTGGAAATCAAGGACCCAGAGTCTGGAGGAAGAGCGGAGAAGCACAGAATCCACGTTGCATGAGGTCCAGTGTAAAGTTTCCACCGTCAGTGATGGTGTGGGGTGCCATGTCATCTGCCGGTGTTGGCCCACTCTGTTTCCTGAGGTCCAGGGTCAATGCAGCCGTCTACCAGGAAGTTTTAGAGCACTTCATGCTTCCTGCTGCTGACCAACTTTATGGGGATGCAGACTTCACCTTTCAACAGGACTTGGCACCTGCACACAGTGCCAAAACCACCAGCACCTGGTTCAAGGACCATGGTATCCCTGTCCTTGATTGGCCAGCAAACTCGCCTGACCTTAACCCCATAGAAAATCTATGGGGTATTGTGAAGCGGAGGATGCAATACGCTAGACCCAACAATGCAGAGGAGCTGAAGACGACTATCAGAGCAACCTGGGCTCTCATAACACCTGAGCAGTGCCACAGACTGATCGAGTCCATGCCACGCCGCATTACTGCAGTTATTGAGGCAAAAGGAGCCCCGACTAAGTATTGAGTGCTATACATGCACATTCTTTTCATGTTCATTCTTTTCAGTTGGCCAACATTAGAGAAACAAACATTTTTTCATTGGCCTTTAGAATATTCTAATTTTCTGAGATACCAGATTTGATGTTTTCATTGGTTGTCACCTATAAATATCAAAATTAAACGTAATAAACATCGGAAATACATTGGTCTGTGTGCATTGCATGAATATAATGTACAAGTTTCACGTTTTGAATGGAATTACTGAAATATTTTCAACCTTTTGATGATATTCTAATTTACTGGCCAGCACCTGTATAGTGGAGGACTGCCTAAATTTTGCAGACTAACGCCAGGGACACACCGGCCGCGGAAGCGCCGCGAAAATGGGGCCGCCTTCATTCGGCGCCCTTGTTAAGCTATTCTATAGACCACATGGGCCGCCGAAGCGCTGCGAATCGCCTCGCGCCGGCGCTCCAGCCCGCGCCGTGCAGCGATCATTTCGGCGTCGGCTCTATTTTTTTCGCGAGCCGCGGGTGAATCGCGTCAATTCTGGCAGGAAGTCAAACCTAGACATAAGAGGCAGGCCGGTAAAGTTAACAAAATAAAGCATTTCAAAATAAAATTCCGCAATAGTCAAATGTGTTCGTAATCAGACACTGCAGAAAAACCACATGAACACACACACACATCGAACTTGTGTGCATGTGTGACCACGTGAAGGGGGGTGTGGTTTTGGGTGTCTTTTCACTGGAGCAAACAGGACAGAGAGGCAGAAAGTCTGAGGCAAGCAGTTAAGATGGATGACTTTAAATTAATTATGGAAGTTGAGAAACACAAGGAGCTGTACGCCCCCCGAAAAACATGTTTATTTACGTACCCATTTCGGAAGAAACTGCTAGGATACAGCTGCAGAATTGGAGCGGGTTCCAAGAGATTCAACTGGCAGAAACAACTCATACCATAGGTTCACACACACACACACACACACACACACACACACACACACACACATGCGCGCGCGCACACACATGTAGAGGAAAATAGCTGAGAAAAGGCAGAGAGGAAATGGAGGACACCAAGTGTTTTAAAAGAAAAACTACAGCTGAACCGAGGCGCGCCTCGACTGGGGCGCGTCTGATCTGAACTGAGGAGCGGCGAGCAGCGGCCGAATTTCGTGAGCGATTCGCTTCTTGGCGCTTCGCGGCGCTTCCGCGGCCGGTGTGTCCCCGGCCTAACACAGATCTACCTTGTGATTCACAATGTTTTCTCTACTGATTATGCTTCCTGGTGTAGATGTGTAAATGTAGAGCGTCTGCGTTCCTATGAGCTGTCAGCCACACCGGGAAGCCTGTCTATGAATCTGCGGTCAGACTTCAATGATCCAACCCCACTCTCTGCACACAAGATTGATGGCATGCTGCTGTTGATCCCCAAGAGGTTCATACAAGTGAGACCACTGGTGAGTAATTCTCACAATCTGCATTTTTGATGACACATCCTAAATAACATGACTACATATGTATGTATGTATATATGTATACAGATTTGTCTTTTAAAACTGGTGAATATACAATTTACAGGTAATGCCTTTATGCTATGAGTATTAGAGCCACTGATGGAAAAAAAAATATAGAATTCTGAGAAAATAAGTCATAAATCTGAGTTTAATCTCAGAGTTCTGACTGGTACCTAAAACAAAAAAAAAAGGGGGAAATTGGGGAAGATTATGAGGGGGGATCAGAATTCTGACTTAAATCTTAAAATTCAGGCTTTTTTTGTTTGTTTTGATTTTTTTAACAAAAACAATTCCTAAATAGTTTTTTGTTTGTTTGGTTTTAGGTTCATGAAAAAAGTCAGAATTCTGACTTTAATCCCAGAATTTTGAAATTATCTGACTTTTTTTTTTCTCATTTCTTTTCTTTTTCTTCAGTGACTCTAATACTCTTAGGCAATAAGGCAGTATTAGGGCCACTGAAGGAAACAATTGAATACTGAGATAAATGTCAGAATTCTGACTTTATTTATTTTCAGAATTTTTTCTTCTTCAGTGGCCCTAATACCCCTCCGTATTATGTAATGTTAAACACTTCAAATTAACTTTTGAATTCAGCAGTTTATCATTGGATTTAGATGCAGATATCACTGTCTTGGAAAATTGGTCAGAGCAGTTTGGCATTGAGTTTGATTAGTAAACTTGACAGTATTTACACTCTTAATCTTCTTAGGAATTACATGATGTCCACACAAGGCGTACCACTGTTCTCCATGCCCTTCCTGTCTATCTACGTGAGGAAACCTCTGGATTTTTGAGGACATGTGTGGTAAGTCCCAGTATTGTAAATTTGAACAAATCATTCTATTTATTTATGCATAAAGACAACACAAGGACATTTTGGAAAAAGTGCCATTGTTTCAACTACAAACCTTTGGCAAGATGTTTAAGCCTGCCACACACGAGAGCAATCAGCTGAGCAAACGGCCTCGAATGACTGTTTGCTCAGCAGATTGCTCGCCATGTGCACCTGATTTTCACAGAGTTTTCTGCCTCACGAGACGCTGAGGTGAATATCTGACCAGTTAGATATTTTCTGCCTCACAGGGGTAAAAACTCGCTGTGTGTGCACTACTGAGCTGCTGGCTAAGCTGAAATATTCTAGTGGCCAATCAAAGCACTTTCTCTGCTCACATGACCCCAAGATGTATTCAGATACAGCCCCTTACCGTGTCTGCGTGTCTGAAAAATAAACAAAACGGTACCTTGTGGATCGATGGGCCCACTGTTTCCATTACCCTTTCGGAAGGATTCTGGGTCTTCCAGGTGCATCTCTTGGAGTAAACTGGCATAAACTCCTTGCCTGGTCCATCTTTCCAGCTACCGTACCCATATTTTCCTAACCTTCAAATGCCGGTGGCGGCGACGTTTCAACAAAAAAGGATAGGCATTTCCTCCGTTTCCAGCTCTGTCTCTGTGTTGTTTCTTTTCTGACATGCAGACAGGGGGCTGCCATCTTGGGGTCATGTGAGCGGAGAACGTGCTTTGGTTGGCCACTAGAATATTTCAGTTCAACCAGCAGCTCGGTAATGCGCACACGGCGAGTTTTTACCCCTGTGAGGCGGAAAGTATCTTAACTGGTCAGATATTCACCTCAGTGTCTCGTGAGGCGGAAAACTGTGAAAATCAGGCGCACATGGCGAGGTATCTGCTGAGCAAGCGGTCATTCGAGACCGTTTGCTCAGCAGATGGCACTCATGTGTGGCAGGCTTTAAGGCACTGAGAAAAATCAACAATCACTGCAAAGAATTCAAGCAGCTTTCATTAGCATAACACTGGCACACACTGAAGCCATCTCACTTTATTCGTAAATGAGAGCACAAAGCAACAGAATGAACGGCAGTAGGGCTGGGCGATATGGCCTAAAGTCAATATCACCATATATTGAAGATCTCACCTCGATAACGATAAGTAGGCGATAACTACAGGAATGCGTAGCAACAATATTTGTCCACTAGATGGGGCTGTCTCATGTATTACATTGACTAAAATTTTACATGACTCAAGGTGCTACAGCTTCTTAAAGGGACATAAATGTGGCCAACTTACACATCTTTTCATTTTTTTATTATCAAATTTATTGACATGGGAAAAATTATCTGGATGAGAGACAAGAACTTGGATAACGATAAATCTTTGATATGTTGCCCAGCCCTAAACAGGAGTCTATCAGACTGCATTTATTGTTATTTACATGACAATCTACTGAAATAAAAATGGCCACAGTCAGAGTTTCAGTTCAGATGTGATTAGTGTATGATCTCCCTTTCATTTTTGTAAGGATGATACCAATGAGCCCATAGGCTAATCCGATTCAATACTCAACTAGTTTTATGCCAAATGGCATAAAGTACTCACTGACTTACTTGATAGTGGTTAGTGTAATTCATATTTTGTTAATGTTGAATCGATGTGCATCCTGATGTTGCTTTAAACCACCTACTCAAAGAAAGACTACACACTGCTGTTGTCCAGTTTTCAAAAGTGTGCGTTTGTAATTGTTTCTTTCAAATTTTGTTTTATTTTCTGTTTGAGTTGGCTTAATCAGTAACTTTAATTTGATCATAATTTGAAAATATATTTAATATAAACTCCAAATATTTAAGTTTATTTATGGTCTGATATACTCAAATATCTGAGTTTATAAACTCAGAAAATATGAGGCAACTGATTGCCTTACATTTTTTGAGTTCTGCCTACTTATTCGGGTTTACAGTGTACGAACTGTAAAGATTTTGTGGTGTCAGAGTTCACCTAACAGTTCAAGTGTTCATTTATTTGCTTTGTGTGTTCACAGGGCATGCTCAGTTGAAGTTTCCATCTCTGCGCGTTCAAGATGTAAGAAAAATAACACGAAAGAAATGCAACAATGAAAACTTAAAAAAGGCATCAACAACCAAGCAAGTGGATCCATAAAATGGACTGATTTTTTTAAAGGCATTTTTAAAAAGTCTTTCAAAATGGACAGAATTAACGCGTCATGTTCAGAACAGTTTGCGTTCTCATCTTTGATTAATCCTGGAAAACAGGTCTGTTTTTGTTCTGTTCTAATTCTCTGTTTAATAAATTTAAACAAAATGACTTAGCTATTTTATTAAATTTTTTTTTCTCTGCATAAAGATGAAGTATCAGTAAATAGTGGAAATTAAATGTATTGGTAGTAAGCAAATAGCAGATGTTAAATGTTACTTGCAGTATGTGTTTATAGAAAAAATAGAGATACTTAAATGTACTAAAAGAATATTACGCCAAGTTTACTGTAAAGTGTACTTTCAAAACTGTAAGTATACTCAATTATATAAGAAGTACACTACAAGTAAACATACATTATTACTTTAAGTATAATTTTAAGTATACTTTCAAAGAGAAAAGTATACTCAATTATTTCAGAAGTGCACTACAAGTAAACTTATAATGTTACTTAAAGTTTATTTTTAAGTATACTTTCAAGGGCAAAAGTTTACTCAATTTTATTAGAAGTAAACTTATACTGTTACTTTTAAGTATACTTTCAATGAGAAAAGTATACTCAACTATATCAGGAGTACACTACAAGTAAACTTATATTGTTACTTTTAAGTATACTTCCAAGGAGAAAAGTATACTCAATTATATCAGAAGTACACTACAAGTAAACTTATAAGTATACTTTCAAGGAGAAAAGTATACTCAACTATATCAGGAGTACACTACAAGTAAACTTATATTGTTACTTTTAAGTATACTTCCAAGGAGAAAAGTATACTCAATTATATCAGAAGTACACTACAAGTAAACTTATATTATTACTTTAAGTATAATTTTAAGTATACATTCAAAGAGAAAAGTATACTCAATTATTTCAGAAGTACACTACAAGTAAACTTATAATGTTACTTAAAGTTTATTTTTAAGTATACTTTCAAGGGCAAAAGTTTATTCAATTTTATTAGAAGTAAACTTATACTGTTACTTTTAAGTATACTTTCAATGAGAAAAGTATACTCAACTATATCAGGAGTACACTACAAGTAAACTTATATTGTTACTTTTAAGTATACTTCCAAGGAGAAAAGTATACTCAATTATATCAGAAGTACACTACAAGTAAACTTATAAGTATACTTTCAAGGAGAAAAGTATACTCAACTATATCAGGAGTACACTACAAGTAAACTTATATTGTTACTTTTAAGTATACTTCCAAGGAGAAAAGTATACTCATTTATATCAGAAGTACACTCCAAGTAAACTTATAAGTATACTTTCAAGGAGAAAAGTATACTCAATTATATCTGAAGTACACTCCAAGTACACTTGTGAGGTTACTTTAAGTATACTTTCAAAGAGAAAAGTATACTCAATTATATCAGAAGTACACTACAAATAAACTTAAATTATTACTTTGAAGTATACTTGAAGTATTAGCGGCCCAATTTAGTCCCAAGGAGTATACTTCTAAGTAAACTTTAAGAACAAGTATGCAAATAAACTTCTGTACACTTAAGTATACTTGAAATTAAATACTTAAAGTATACTTCTTTTTCGTAAGGGTATACATGGAAAAACCCATAGGAATGCTAATGCTAATATTGCCGATTACATTATTACAAATTATGAATTAGAAACGTGCCAAATGATTACATTTGGAGTCTAATAGAAAGTAAAACTACCATCAATCAAATAAGTACAGACAGGTATTTTAGTAAAGCCAGAAAACTTTTAACTCCAGAGTTTTGGCTAGCAGCTATGAGCGTACCTGAACTACGCATGGACAAGACGTCAAAAACTAAACACAAAATACTTCAATAAACGGGACACACTTCTTTCCTGCAAATACAATTTCACAGGTGTTGCTAATACCTATGATTCTTCAAGGGATGTGCTCAAAGAGGAGTTCAACATTATGAATAAAATATAGTGTTTTATACCATTATAAACACAAACTTATGTCTGAAGAAACATTATTTTAATAAAGAAACTGCTAAATTCTTTCCAACAGTATAGATGTGTAGTGTATTTTGTCCGAGTGGGTTTGCCGTACTTTGACGTCATCGGCAGTCGAAGGACCCCGAGCCGATCTTGCACCAGAGCAGATCTTGTACCGACACCGGTATCCATGTAAGTATACATGAAAGCCAAAATGTCTGGAAAAAATGTGGCACTGCACAACTTAAATTGTATTTATGTTTGTTGCTTTTAAACCAGAGCTAAACAAAATATAGCGCTTGTTCTTCTGACTCTGTGCATTACTGTGTGGTATGGGACCTGCTCTTCTGCATAGGGAAGATCTGCAGCATGTGGTCAATCCTGCACAGAGATTACTTGATGCAGTCTATCTCCCTCAAAAGTTACATTTACGGCCTTTACCTTATTGACCAGATTCAAACATTGAGCATGCGTTGCGTCCCAAAGTTGAGGTTGTGACCCCACTGTGGGTCACTATGAACTACACAACAGTCTTGAGATAATTTCCAGAAATCTAAATAAAATTGAAAAGCAATTGCTGAAGTTAAAGGGACAATGTGTAGTTCTTACCATTAATTTCTGGAAATATCCATCAAAATGTAGTTGAAAAAGCATGAAATGAAGCCCAGTTGTTGAAAAATATTGGCGGCTTTGTAACAAATAGCCATAAAAATCAGGTCTCCAATACATGGGAGTGGGTCTAAGGGTGTTTCTCAATGCCAAGGAATCTCGCCTTGATGTCTTGGCACCACCCCAATTGCCTACGAAATATGTCATCAGGAGCCGACAAGTCGTGTTTCGATGTTTATGTACTACCGAGGCGTGTGTTCTCTGTTTGTTAGCCGTTTAGCTAGCTCAGCAAGGATACACGGGAGGTGTCTTGTAGCCTAGCCTTGTTTTAAAAAATTTCCCAGAATAAACCGCGGTATTTTCAAAAGGATTGCAGATCAGAAGCCGGCCGCCACTTCGGGGGCAAATTTCAAGTTTAAATGTAAGTCAACTAATTTTAAATTTTTTTTAGATCCAAAGCAGTTATCTATGGTTGGTTAGTTCCTTTGTTGCAGCTTTGGTGGCTAGCGGGTAGTAACTCACTTACATATTTAATTTAACAAATATATTTAATTTGAAAAATAAAAAGCTCATTATATATTTATATTGAAACTAATATGTCTAAAATATAACGTTATCTCCCGTGTCACATGATGTTACGTGACCACCGCGGAAGCCGCGGTCAAGTGATGCAAGTCTGTTCCATTTAACCGTTTTCTTTGACCAAGGAAGGATAGTGTCCTTGTAAGCAAGGCACCTGGCATAGCAAGACATCGCCTCGCAAGACCAGGCGCCTTGATATTGAGAAACACCTTAAGTCTCTGGGCGACGCCATATTAGATGCTATGTTCGGGGCAGCAGTAGCTCAGGTGGTAGAGCGGGTTGCCTCATGATCGGAGGGTCATGGGTTCGATTCCAGCTCCCGCCAGGGGTATCCTGCTGTTGTGTCCTTGGGTAAGACACTTCACCCAACTTGCCTGTGTTAGTGGTGGTCAGAGGGGCCGACGGCGCCAAATGGCAGCCTCGCTTCTGTCAGACCTCCCCAGGGCGGCTGTGGCTACAAGTAGTTTACCATCACTAGCAGTGTGTGAATGTGAGAGTGTGTGAAAGCGTCTTTGGGTGTCTAGAAAAGCGCTATATAAGTTCAATGCATTATTATTATTATTATGTTTCCATCTAAGGGAGCCCATGAGGACAAAATGCATTTACTGATTTGTAACTAACGGTTGCAAAACTTTTGCCATTCTTAAACAATGCTGTTTTACACATTTACCACTTCACTCATTGTCAGTGATGAAAGGGAGTCTGATCCGCTTTTCATCTTGCTTAACTTTGCACTCCCTAAGGCTTTTTGACCCTAATGTGCATCCGTTTGTAAGGTCTTACTCCAGCACAAAAATACTGCTTGCTTGCAACATTTTAGGTATCTACTGCCCCCTATAGCCAGGAAAAATACACACTCACTTTAAATTTCTAACACAATTGTAACAGAATCCCAACTAAACTGTCAGAAATGAATTTACGGGAACATGAGTTGAAGCAGTTCTCTTAATGACCCGAATGTTTTTGCTTTTTAACATGTTTGTGTTGTTAAACCAGAAGATATCTGGGGTCACGTGTCTTGATTGCTGTTTTTTGAATCTGAAGCTGCTCTAGTATGGAACAAGGATTGGGACAATATTACATTTATCTTGTACCAAGTTTTGTAACTTGTAATATTTTTTGTAACTGTGACTTTTGTTTTGTAGCATGCAATTCATGTTCCAGTTTTTTTCTTGTCTGAAGATCGGACCGCCAAGGCTTCCGCCTTGGTCTGCCACCCGATCCACATTGCACCGGACCCTTCATGTTCCTCCTGCGGGTGGTGGGTCCACAGTTGGATGAGCCCATGTATCCGGTTCGAGCTGGGCCCGGCCGGGCCCCATGGGCGAAAGCCCGGCCACCAGGCGCTCGCTCACGGGCCCCAACCCCAGGCCTGGCTCCAGGGTGGGACCCCGGTAACCCTCCGGGCCGGGTACTCCGACTCTTTGAATTTACCTCCATGAAAGATCCTGTGAACCGTTCTTTGTCTCACCCTTCACCTAAGACCAATTTATCATGGGAGACCCTACCAGGGGCACTAAGTGCCCCAGACAACATAGCTCCTAGGATCATTAGGGCACTCAAACTCCTCCACCACGATAAGGTGACTGATCAAGGAGGACGGTTCAGCATCTGCGGTGATGCAGACGCTGAGCCGATCTGTCGTGGTGAAGAGGGAGCTGAGCCAGGAAGCCAGGCTCTCGATTTACCAGTCGAGCTACGTCCCAATCCTCACCTATGGTCATGAGCTTTGGGCAATGACTGAAAGAACAAGATTGCGGATACAAGCGGCCGAAATGAGTTTCCTCCGTAGGGTGGCCGGGCTCAGCCTTAGAGATAGGGTGAGGAGCTCGGACATTTGGGAGGGACTCGGAGTAGAACCGCTGCTCCTCTGGATCGAAAGGAGCCAGTTGAGGTGGTTTGGGCGTCTGGTCAGGATGCCTCCTGGACGCCTCGCTGGGGAGGTGTTTCGGGCATGTCCTGCCGGCAGGAGGCCCCCGAGTCGACCCAGGACACGTTGGAGAGGTTACATCTCCAATCTGGTCCAGGAACACCTTGGGGTCCTGCCGGAGGAACTGATGGAGGTGGCCGGGGAGAGGACGGTCTGGAGCTCCCTAGTTGGGATGCTGCCCCCGTGACCCGGACCCGTATAAGCAGAGGAAGACGACAACGGCAATTCATGTTTTGTAACATGTAACTTTCATTTTGTAACAGGTAACTTTGGTTTTGTAGCATGTAATTCTCATTTTGTAACGCAATTTTGGTACGTAACATGAAACTTTTATTTTGTAACATGCAGAAAAAATTCAAAGTACTATTTCAAATCATAACTTTCAAAACACAAATCTCAGTCTACAGTTACAAAATTCAAGTCTACAAGTACAAAACATTATGTTCCTATTCTAGCTTGCTTCCAACAGAAATTGTCTTCGAAAAGGAACCCAAGACTCATGATTGGCTGGTCAGACAATGCCTCTCATTGGTTCTTTGGGAAGGAAGCTAGAATTGGGACAAAATGTTTAGTACTTGTAGACTTGAGTTTTGTAACTATAGACTGAGATGTGTGTTTTGAGAGTTGTGATTTGAAACTTGTACATTGATTGTTTTCTGCAAGTTACTAAATGAAAGTTTCATGTTTTGTACCAAATGCTACGTGTTACAAAACAAGAATTACATTCTACTAAACGAAATTTACAGTTACAAAACATGTTACAGATTACAAAGCTTGGTACAAGTTAGATGTACTATTATTCCAATCCTAGTTCCATACTTTGGACCTCTGGAAGAAAACACAAAACTTTCTTTCAAAAAGTAATTTATTATAATCTGTTAAGGCACCTTGATACAACAGAACATTCTCTGTTTAGCTGAACTGTAAGAGAAACGGGTGAACATTCACACCAGTAAATCCACATCTTGCTGGATTTAAGAGGAAACTTTGTCAAAAGTCGAGTTGTACATGACTGAGTAGAAAAGTTTACATTAACACTTAAGTACAGTGTTTTTTGTTAACATTTTAACAAGTGTAATCAAACTTGTTGAGCTGTGCATATCCTTTGGTATAGAATATTGATTGAGATTTGAATATGTCATAAATAAGTGATCTCATCATTCACGTACGAAGGCACTGAAGAACAGCCTGAATCACGTTCAGACACTCAGCAGAAGAGATGACGTCTGATAGATGCCTGAAGCATTTTGAGGACAGCGGTGTCATGGGGGGTCCATTCTTTGGGTACAGCCTCTGTTATGTTCTCTCACCCTGAAGTTTTAGTTCTACCATTCACTCGATGGCACCTGGCCTGGTGGCTACATAGACGAAGAGGATGATAAGCAGCACCACTACAGCCAGGGTAGGAACCACCACGGTGGCCACCTGCTGTCGGGCTTCCTGCATCGCCTGCTTCCGCTCCTTCTTGTCTTTAGATGTCTCCTTTTTAGGTTTGCCTTTGAGCTGCCTCATGATGCTTCAGCGATGTCTCCGTCTGCTTTAGTCACACCTAAGTAAACGCAAAACAGCATACAAGTTTTCTTTGAGTAAACTGCTGAGCTTAAAGAGCAAGTTACCCCCTACCAGAGTCTAACTCCACTCCCACTTCATGTTTGAAAAATGCAACACATGCTGTTGCCTGGCAGACCGAGAGGGCGGAGCCACTAACAAATACACACACACTCACGACAGCATAGTGACATCATAATGTACCAGTTTACATCATAGCATACCTCTTAGCCAATAGCGGTGGCAGATTTAAATTAAAATACAGTGCAGAGTTTTAACCTGACAACGGCACAACACTGCCAGTTTTAGGCAGAATATTTAAATTTGAACTAAGATGCACTGAAGTGCCAAATTATTGACGACACGTGTCTGCAGCACGATTAGACACTCGTTTATTTAGTTTATCAGCAAAAAAAAGTTTATTTGGGGGTGACTTGCTCTTTAAACTTCAGGAAAGCCTTTCAGTCAAATGCACTCACACAATTCAACTGCACACAAACAACGTGTACTATGGCAAAAGGGCTGGAAGGGTGGGAAAGAGACCAATCGGACAAAAACACGTTGAAGAGATGAAGATGTTGGCCATTTAATTATCTTGTTAATTTTAATGTAAAACTTTGGGTGGTAGTTAAAGACACTGTCTGTTTAATTACCATTATGGGATGGTCAATGATTGCCGTCCTCAAAAAGCGTACGCTCACCTAAAGGATTATTAGGAACAGCTGTTCAACTTCTCCTTAATGCAATTATCTAATCAACCAATCACGACAGTTGCTTCAATGCATTTAGGGGTGTGGTCCTGGTCAGTGGTGTGTCCACATCTTTTAAAATGGGGTGGCCCAGGTGAGGCACAACTTTGTGCATGGGTGGCACCAATGGTTATGCTTTTTGTGTTTTACCCCCAAGCCTTTTGTGGACAATGAAAAGCCTATTTAAAGGTAAATTAGTGTGATGGCACCTGGGGGTGGCCAGTCAGATTCTAAGGGTGGCATGTGCTACCCCAGGCCACTCCCTGGATACGCCCCTGGTCCTGGTCTTGTCAATCTCCTGAACTCCAAACTGAAGGTCAGAATGGAAAAGAAAGGTGATTTGAGCTATTTTGAGCATGACATGTTTGTTGGTGCCAGACGGGCCGGTCTGAGTGTTTCACAATCTGCTCAGTTACTGGGATTTTCACCCACAACCATTTCTAGGGTTTACAAAGAATGGTGTGAAAAGGGAAAAACATCCAGTATGCAGCAGCAGTTCTGTGGGCCAAAATGCCTTGTTGATGCTAGAGGTCAGAGGAGAACGGGCCGACTGATTCAAGCTGATAGAAGAGCAACTTTGACTGAAATAACCACTCGTTACAACTGAGGAATGCAGCAAGGCATTTGTGAAGCCACAACACGCCCAACCTTGAGGCGGATGGGCTACAACAGCAGAAGACCCCACCGGAGACCACTCATCTCCACTACAAACAGGAAAAAGAGGCTACAGCTTGCACCAGCTCACCAAAACTGGACAGTTGAAGACTGGAAAAATGTTTCCTGGTCTGATGAGTCTCCATTTCTGTTGAGACATTCAGACGGTCGAGTCAGAATTTGGCGTAAACAGAATGAGGCCATGGATCCATCATGCCTTGTTACCACTGTGCAGGCTGCTGGTGGTGGTGGTGTCATGGTGTGGGGGATGTTTTCTAGGCACACTTCAGGCCCCGTAGTGCCAGTTGGGCATGGTTTAAATGCCACGGGCTACCTGAGCATTGTTTCTGACCATGTCCATCCCTTCATGACCACCATGTACCCATCCTCTGATGGCTACTTCCAGCAGGATAATGCGTGATGTCATGAAGCTCCAATCATTTCAGATTGGTTTCTTGAACATGACGATGAGTTCACTACTACAACGGCCCCCACCGTCACCAGATCTCACCCCGATAGAGCATCTTTGGGATGTGGTGGAACGGGAGCTTCGTGCCCTGGATGTGCATCCCACACATCTCCATCAGCTGCAAGATGCTACCCTATCAATATGGCCGACATTTCTAAAGATGCTTTCAGTACCTTGTTGGATCAACGCCACGTAGAATCAAGGCAGTTCTGAAGGCGAAAGGGGGTCAAACACCGTATTAGTGTGGTGTTCCTAATAATCCTTTAGGTGAGTGTATTTATTCTGTATTTGTGACAATTGTCGCATTTTACTGTGCAGTTTGGGAAAAACACTGCACCTTGTTATTTTACAGTAATTTTCTAATCATACAGTAAAATAAGTCCCACTTCCTGTATGTATTAGAGTTGCATCAAACATGATCCAGGGTGCTTTTGCTTAATGCAAATATTTAGATTTGCATTAAGAAAAATCTGGGAAAATCCTAAACACCTATAATAATGACTGTCTGACTCTGGTGATATTAGAAAAGCGATTAACTTCATTTTTTATTTCTTACATAAGTGTAAAAAACATGTATTCAGTAAAGGCCCTATTAAAGCTTAATTCTACACTTAACACCCCACACAGTGTGAAAAAGTTTGAGAATTCTGCCAAATGTAACAACAAATAATAAGAAATAAGGCTGTGAACATATAAATTCTCAGTTGAGTTTATTTTTAATAAATATGCAAATGATTTTTTTCATGTTGTCATTATGAGGTGTTGTGTGTGGATTTTTGAGAAAAAATCTATTGAATCTATTTAGAATAAAGCTGTAACATAAGAAAATGTGGAGAAGCGATGAGCTGTGAGTTCTTCCAGGTTGAAACGCACAAGTAGATTTAAACTGCGATTATCTCTAAAGCTGTGGAGCGGAGAAAATCCCCGTCAACTAAAATATATATTTGAACTGAAAAACTATCAACATCAATAATGTCAGAATGTGATCTGACCAGTAGTCTGCATATGTGTGCATTAGTGAACAATAACAAGTCTTCCTTGTGAACAAAGTGAGTGAGTCATAGGCAACAATCAGATGTTAAAACAGGAATCGGACTCAGCTGTAACGCCAGAAAACAAACAGCTGCCTTTAATTATCTCCAAAACTGGATAAATGTGATATTTGTAAGTAACTAACGTCATAAACCCGGACCCAGAGTTTTGGACCAGCTGTTGTGTGCCAGTAGATGTCACACTGATGGACCTACTCTGCACAAATGAACTCGTTTTGTTTATAATCCTTAAACGATACAATCAAATATTGCTTTTCTTGTGCTTTAATACTGAATCGGCCGTGAACGCGTCTGGTCCGATTAACCAGGTTTTCTCTCACCTGATCAGTGGTAAAATCCCTGAAGGGTGACACGTTTATAAGTAGTAACTGAAGCAGGAATCGACGCTAGTTAAATCACGTGATTGTAGATATTATACACTGATAAAGTTGAACAGCTGTCACGCCGAAGGCTGCTGACGAGTACAGACCAGATTCCTGGCGTGTGCGTAAAAGTTGCCCCTGCTGGAGTCACCCCTCTCGGGTTCGCTACCGAACTGTGGGCAATAATTAAGTGTTATACCTGCTGATCCGTAAAGAGTGCGAGAACACGGTTATTTGAAGAACGCGTGGAATAAACACTACTTTACAGCCACAAACTTTCTTCTTCGCCTTCTTTTCTTCTTTAAATCCTGTTTACGGCTGAAGGTGGACGACGACTTGCTGCCACCTAGTGGAGACGCGCCAAACAGCAGTCAGCAAACCCAACGTCATTTCTGTTCCACATTTATTTATTTAAAAATATTTAAATAGTACTTTTAATGTTTTTCTCTATTTTTGGTATTATTTGGAGTTTTATTTCTATGCTGTATGAATTGTCCAAAAATAAACATTTGTTTCTGGCTGATTTAAATATATTTAGCTTTTACTTCATTTACACATTTAATGTTTGTGTCTATTGTTTGTGGGTGTTTTTTTACGTATTAAAATCTAAGACGCCAAATCAAAACATCCCCCTTATGGATGAGAAGCTACACCCTTAAACATGTATTGTTTTATTTATGTTTATGTGTTTAGCAGACACATTTGTCCAAAGCGACTTACAAGTGATAATCGGCATATTGCCCTTGAGGCTAACAACAACAATAACAACAACAACAACTTGACATCAGTCATGGAGAGGAGGGAACAAGGAGTGGACAGTAGAGAGGGGGGACGGGTGCAGGGAGGGTGCTATGAAGATGCTCTCTTAATTACACGTTTTATTCTGTCTTAGTGATAGGATGAAGTTTAAATGTTGCATGAGTACCCCGGTAAAGAAGCTGAAATGAGTGAGTCAAGTAAAGTTGTACTGATCAATATTAGAAGATGTTTTGTTTAATATCTCAAGTGTTTTATGTCCTCTTAGATGACGTTGTTTTGTATTTCTGCCATTTTCTGGTGTAAAGTCTTACTTGATAAGCACACAAACCCTTTAACATCCTTGTATAATTTACTATTGGACTAGAACGAACCGAAGGTGTGATTGTTGACAAAGCTAATTGTTTTAATTTTGGACAATCTGACCTCCTCCCTGAGGAGGAAGGCTTCATTTTTTTTACATTTATTTTTTATTTTGTAGATCATAGATCTAATTGTTCTGCATACTTACCTCTTTCAAATTTTAAACTTCACATGGAAACATTTAAAAGCCACATTCTGCCTCCTGAAACGGTTTCAGTATCTGATGGTTTCTGTTGACCAAGTCTTTTAATCTGATTCCTATGCATAAAAAAGTCAAGTCGTCCTGTTTCAAACATGGTGTTTCTGTGGGTTAGGGTCAGGGTTCATGCAACAAAGCAGAAGCTATGTCTTTCCAACCACAAGCCTCCAGATGACCCTTTCATAGCCCAAATGGACACGAATGTCTCTCAGGAGAACGATACAGGACACCATTCAGAGTAGGATCAGGAAATCAATCTGGTGCATGATTTAGTCAAAACCATTCTTTCTGCAGCTTGAAGTAGCCCAAAAGATTAATTTTAATAAAGAAAAACAATTTAAAGCTAAAAAAAACCTCATTGAGACAAGTTAATCGGAATCTGTTCTGCACGGCAATGTAAAAGCATCAAATCTGAGGCTGCTAAGTCAGCAAAACACAAAACTTTTGTCAGTGACTAAGTTTCAGCCTTGACCGTTTGCTCTGGACTCCACTGATACAACCACCAAGCTTTCAGATAACCGTGACTGGTGAGATGACGCTGCTGGCAGGAACAAGGTCAGAAGCTGTCAGCATAGAAAGCAGTGAGACAGCAGACGAGTTGTTTTGTCACTAAAGGTTGTTGAGAGTGAGCTGATGGGTTTCTGCGCTGTTTTGATGACCTTGTGCGAGACTCCCACATCACTGGTAGAACCAACAAGCAGCTGAAACCAGATTTCCCCACATGTGTAGCTCGTGGGTGACGATGGATGAAGATATCGCGTTAGCGTTCATACTTGTTTAATTATTTATTTTAATTCTGGTGCCCGTTAGCAGCTGAAACACATCCTCACGTGTTTGTGGATATCATATATTGTATATGAAGACATGACTGTAATAATAAGTAAAGGTTAGCAGCTGTAGCTTCAGTGTGCTCATAGGAAACGTGACAACAGAACACAAAACACATTTCTCTTCATGGCCTACATAATTGTCATCATCAACGTAACATGATTTACAGAATACATGTGACCAACTAACATTTCATGTTCTACCACCGGATGTTTGGATCAAAATGTGAACCAATCAGATCTTAGATCAGGTGAGAGCCAGGCGTTTCCCATCATGCCCTAGGTTTAGCAGCCGGTGGAGAGCAACTGCAGCGCCTTGATCTCACGAGGTTATCGTTGCGTACGTATGCATGACGTCAGAGCAAGTCGGCGTCAAGTCGGACAAATCTAACCGGCATGCACTGCGCGCCAATCACCGGTGATCTAATCTGCGCAGAACTGGCTCTTCTCGAACACGGCCGATGTTTATAAATAGCGCATCTGTGTTGTCATGACCAGGTCCGCTCAGCTTCACTTTGCGCGATCACCCATTGGCTGAGCGCACTGCCAATCACGACATGACGACTACGTCATAGCGGTACGACAGGTGATTGGTTGGCTTCTCTGAATAATCTCACCGCCGAGTAGCTACGACTGTGTGCACCATGTTTGATGAGCTGCTCGGCTCCTCAGCTCTGTGATTAGTTTCGTGTCATTTGGACGAAGCGTGGAGGTCCGAGCTGCTGCTTTCTTCGCCCTCGGCTGGTGGCTGTGAGACGGACCGAACCCGGGACGTGGGGACGCGGCTGTCCGTTAGCTAGCTCCGAGCTGTCAGGTTGAATAGCCATCAGTGGTTTCAAGGTAATTAGTCCCGCAGGAAAAGAGCCCGGACTCTCCCTAGCGGTGTTATTGGGTCTTCTCTGGATGTGTAGGCATGAGAGCCACCGGAGGACACCGCGGAGCACCCTGAACACCAGGCTGTCGCCGGGAGTCAAGTTTACTGCCTGTTAGCTGCGCGTGAGAGTCCCTGCTGTTTAATCCTGGCTAATGGTGGCAGTTCCGTGACCCAGCAGGAGGATCGTGATGGGGGTTCTGTCAGGGCGCGCAGCTCTGAGAGACTGAAGTGAATGGCGCTGGCCTGGGCCTGCCTCTGCCGTGATACACCCCCTCTGCACCGGATCTGCAGCGTTAATCACGGCCTGGAAATCACCGCTGTTTACCTAATTGCTGCTTTGCCCGGGCACACATCGGAAGAGGAGTCCGTCTGGGACGGTAGATGCGGTTTCCAAGCCGACCGAAGCCCCCTATGCGGGAAGGATTTAAGGAAAACTTGGCTCCTCTCAGAGATGAGTGCCGTGCTTCCCATGTGACAGGATCTAGATCGCACTTCGCTACCAAGACGGGGAAGCCGCCTCTGCCATGAGGGACGTCGAGGGCCACCGAATTTATCTGCTGAGGGGGTTCTGGGCTCGGTTCTGTTGACTGTTTTAATCATGGCGCTCAGATTCTAGACTCTGGTCGTTGTGCATGTCAGCGACATGTGAGGATCTCACTACTTGATGGTGCACCAGAAGAACGGAAGTTGTTTAACACCATCGGGTCGGATCCTCGCTGGCATTATGATAGAGAGACTCTTTCAGATGTTTTTGTCCCCATGAAGGATCAACGTGGTTGGATAATTTAAGCACCAGATCTCCTCTTTATGATTTTGTTTAGTTTAATTAGTGCTGTAGCCATCATCATCATCATCATCATCATCATCATCCGGTCAAACAGGCGTTGGTGAATGGCTCTGTGCGGAACAACTGCTACCAATGTTCCCAAAATGATGGCTGCTTACAACGGTGGCTCCTCAGCGGTGGCTGCCCATCACCACCACCAGCTCCAGCACCTTCCACCTCCCCACATGCACCACCACCACCACCATGCGGGCCAGCACCAACTGCAGCACCCGGGCTCCGCTGCCGCCGTTCACACGGTGCAGCAGCACACGTCCACAGCTGCCGCCGCAGCAGTGATGCTGAATCCCGGCCAGCAGCAGCCTTACTTCCCCTCCCCTGCCCCTGGACAAGCTCCGGGACCCGCGTTGGCCACGGCTCCCGCACAGGTTCAGGCTGCAGCAGCTGGAGCTGTCAAAGCTCACCACCACCATCAGCAGCAGAACGCTCACCATGTGCAGCAGCTGGATGTGGAGCCCGACAGGCCCATTGGCTACGGCGCGTTTGGGGTGGTCTGGTGAGTTCTGGTGACCTTTTATCTACATGAGGAGAACGGATCCAAACCACGGGAACCATTTAAAGGAATAGTTCTGAGCTTCTCAATTGGCTCAGCTTGGAGAAATTAGTTCTGGCAGGACAGCTGAGTTGGGTCAGTTCTACTATCTGACAAGGATTCTAAAAATAGTTGGTAATGCAAAAGTTGTTTTAAACCCTTATGACAGAGATGCATGAAGGAATCAGCTGGGATCGATCCGCCAATCCAGAACTTAAAAATCATGTTCTCATTTTTTATACTTGAATGCACATTTGCCAAGCAGGGAGTTAGAAAATCTTTCTTGGTCCTTGAACTCACCATGGCTGAGCTTTCATTTATAGCCATAACTCACTTTAATCATAAAGTGAAACAATAAAATAGGATAAGGTGAAGCTGGAAAAATAGAAGCCTGCTTCAGAAAATCGGATTTCTCTTTAAAGCAGTTCCTCTTCATGCTTTCACGTGTTGTGGCTTTGACTTGGATGTGATTGCTCAGGTTGGCTTATGCAGACTGGCTGATGGACGGCATTGTGCCTTCATGTGCTGTTTTGGCCTCCGTATTTAAATTAATCTTTAAAGGTGTGGTTCACTCGTTTAATCACTACATTTGCAGTGGTCTCTAGTAATAAATGCCTTGTAAGTTGTACTCTGGGTACGATAAGTCCTGGGGCCTCTTTTATGGTAAATGGTAAATGGTAAATGGCCTGTATTTGATATAGCGCCTTCTAGAGTCCTGGAACCCCCCAAGGCGCTTTACAACACAACCAGTCATTCACCCATTCACACACACATTCACACACTGGTGGGGATGAGCTACAATGTAGCCACAGCTGCCCTGGGGCGCACTGACAGAGGCGAGGCTGCCGAGCACTGGCGCCACCGGTCCCTCCGACCACCACCAGCAGGCAATGTGGGTTAAGTGTCTTGCCCAAGGACACAACGACAGCGGCAGACCGAGCGGGTCTCGAACCTGCGACCTTCCGATTGCACAGTATTTATGCACAGACCTGTGTGTATTTCATGCGTAGGACCTATAATTTGCTCATTGTGTGGAACAAATGTTTTACTTGTACATGGAAATGTTCCTAAGGCCCAATCCCAATACTTGCACTGCACCCTAATAAGGTCTTATGTGAAGTGCGCTTGGAGGAAGTGCGCAGTAAGGCTTCGAGTGCGTAGTACAAATGCCAAATTGGAACAAAGAGCGTTGCGTCATTGACCGCAGTGCGTGCCGGGAAGCTGGTTGCTCTGCCACTTTAGAAGTTGTTAAAAGTTTTTTTTAAACAAACACTTATTTGACATAACTTAAAATTCATTACTGCTTTGTCTAAAACTTTCAGAGCACCAATTAACCATCCTAAAAAGAACAACTTTCATTTGAAAATATACATTTTCAGGAAAGGCACTTGAGCCTTTTCTCCTACAGCAAGATTGTGCGTAATACCCTTCGCCCAAGTCCACATCGATGTAGACTTGAGTGAAGTGCGGATCAAGAATGCGAAAAGGGTGTTATCAACTTCCTCACTTGAGTCGGGACACCCTACGCACCCTGGCTGGGATCGCACAATTGAAAGGCATTAAGTGTGGAAGTGGGAGTATTGGGATTAGGCTTAAATAAGAAAACCTCTCATCATGTGTACAAAGAGCATCTAGTGGTAGAACGGGAAACCACAATACTGAAGCTCTCCCTCGTCCACACATGTTCCTCATCCACTAATTATTTTACCCAATAAATAAATATTTCGGTGGAAAAACAGCTGTCACATAGCTGGAGCTAAAACCATTAAGACACCTGTCGCAGACGGGACTCTGGTGTTGTAGAATGGCTGAATTTGTGTTATTAATCACGATTTTTTGTCTTCCAATTTATTGATGTTTTTAATCATTTTTAATTTATCTATTTTAATAAACAAAAATTTTATATCTTTGTCCTTGTGAAGTGCCCCCCCCCCCCCCCCCCCAAAAGCGCCGGCCACTCTAGATGCAACATCAGAAACTGAGACTGTAAAACATCTTAAACATTTAACAATAAAAACACAAAATCTATCATCTTCTATAGCACTTTTCATCATCACAGAGGTGAACCAAAGTGCTGCACACAAGACACATGGCCAACATTAAAATATACATGACAACAAACAAAAACATGTCAGTGAAAAATAAGTAAAATGCAACTGGATAAAGAGCTAAGTAGTCTAAAATGATCTAAAAATGTAGATGTGCTGAGGGAACACCACTGTATAAAAGTAAGCCTGCGTTCGACTTTTATAAACAGGTGTAACGATGTAGTTATCCCGGTAGAATTTGTTTCCCCGGCGTCGGAAGCGCGTGCCGGTGTTCTGTTTATCCCCCCCCCCCCCCCCCCCCCCCCCGGAGATCTGTTACGTCTCCACCCAGCCCCAAGTTAGAACCATCCACTCCAAAAATGCGTGTCCTAACCCTTACCCTAACTTTTACCGTAACCCTATAACCAAGGGTGCAGATAGGATTTTCAAACTGGGGGGGACAAAGTTCCAATGTACCCACCCCCAAACACATACACACACATGTGCACGCCCATACACATACACACACATGTGCACACATGTACACATACACAAACAATTGCAAGACCCTTAACTAGAGCTCAGTCAGTTTGTGTAATTTCATCCAGCGGTTTACGTAAAAACTAACTTTTATGTACGTGTTTGAAGCCGTTATGCAACAAAGCTCTGCCTGATCAACACTATCCAAGTCAGTCATTTGTTATTCTCCCAATCAATTACTAACCAAAACCTCATGCTTTATGCAAAACATTTTTTATTTAGACATTAACTGATGTCAGCATACCAATCTTAGGGCTGGGCAATAAATAAAAAATGTATTGTTATCGAAATTTCTGACCCTTATCGAGATAAATTTTCCCATGTCAATAAATTTGATAAGAAAATGAATAGATGTGTGTAGGATGGCAACATTCGTGTCCCTTCAAGAAGCCGTACCTCCTTGATGAAACACGTGACAGCCCCATCTAGTGGACAACTTTTGTATCTGCGCATACCTGTAGTTATTGTCCATTTATCGTTATCGAGGTGAAATCCTTAATATATCGTGATATTAATTTTAGGCCGTATCACCCAGCCCTACAATCTTTACAGAAAACATAAACAGCCCTACGTAAAAAAAAACTGCACATAAAATATAATAAAAAACAATATTCACTTATCACTTGACAGTGGTTCCCAAACTTTTCAGCCTCTGACCAACAGATGTTCCTTCTTATTTTTTATGTTATTTAGAAATGTTCATTATATTTTGAAAGTTTTAATTTATATATACATATTTAAAGCTCTTTTTGAACGACATATTTTACTTTTATTTTTATGGTTATGTGGCACACTTGATTTCCATACCTAACGCATCGGCATCTGCCCCTTTTTCACGGCTTTATTTTCACATTGTCGCTACGTCTGTCTCGTTAGCGGTGTTTTACCATCATTTCTACACCCTTCACATTCCAGAGAAGGTTAAACCAACATCAAACCCAACGTTTGGAGCTTGTAAACTCCACACACCTCTCGTGCAGCACCAGCTGTCTGAAGCTGCAGCAGCGTCCATCTTCCCGGCTGGATGAGTGAACTTCTTCATCAGAGTCAATAATCTGCTTCATAATCAGAGTCAGTCATGACCAGACAAAGTGATCAGTCAACAAAGACCAGACCTTCTGGCAAATATACGTTTTATCTCATATTTACGCTCTTCATGCTGCGCACATCTCCTCCTCTTCCTGACTGGGAGCCTCTCGGCGGCGGGAGGCGTTTTTCAAACTCTAAAAACTCCCAAACTTTGCTCAGCCTGAAGGTTCCACATCTCCACTATCTTCTGGTGTAAAGTAGTAACTTCATGAGGGGTCATATTTGTAGATGAGACTTGTTAAAGTCAGCAATGAGGCTTTGGCGCTTTTAACGAGTAAGTCCCAACACGACAACAACGTACTGAATCTAGAACCAACACGCATAAACAGACAGATCGGTCCCGCCTGCTTACACTGTTGGTCTTTCTTAAATACGCAGTAATCACTGCTTGTCTTTTTCACTTCATCCTGCATCCTAGCAGCAACCACTTTTGTTCCTCTGGAGTCTGTGTTTGTTTACATCATGCTGCATTCAGTGTAATTGGGGAAAGGAGCTTCAAGCGCTTAACCTCCGATGATGTTTTCGGGGGGGGGGGGGGGGGGTCGGAATAAAGGATCGGAGTCTACCTGTATCTGGGGGGGGGGGGGACAGATCCCCCCGTCCCCCACCCTATCTGCACTTCTGCCTATAACAAACATAAAAATAGTTCCACACAGAGTAATTTCATAAATTATTATTGTGTTAGAGTAAGAGTCAGGGTGAGGGTTATTTTTTGTGAAAGGGGGAACTAATCGACGTAACACCAGCGCCCAACGCAGGGGAAATAAATTCTACCTGTGATGACTAGATTGCTACAACACCGGCCGCGAGGGTGCTTGGAAGGTCACTCCACAGCTTGGGGGCCAAAACTAAGAAAGCCCTGCCTCTTCTAGTCGAGCATTTCACTCTTAGAACGACTAGTAGGTCTTGCTGTGATGACCTCAGTGCGCGTGATGGGTTGTAGTGGGTGAGTAGCTCAGACAGATAGCTAGGAGCACTGACCTGCAGAGGCTAAAAAACAAGAACAAGTATCCTGAACCTGACTCGGAAAGATACTGGAAGTCAGTGCAGATTGGCTAAAACATGTAAACAATAAAAAGTAAGATGACATTTGGAAGTTTATTAGCATTAAGCAGCGCTTGGTGCATGCTCAAACATTTTTGATATTCAGATATGGAGACTAATGCATTCAAGCAAAACAACAAACCAGGCCAGAAATGACATTTATTGTTGCTTATGTCATTTCATTGTTATATTTTAGGTTTTAAAGCTCACTAGTTTCTGTTAGTTGAAAATTATTTAAATAATTACAATTTAACAAAAATTTAAAGTGCACTAAAATGCCTGGAAATGACATCTACTTCATCCAAAGTGCACTCCTCTTTTCTGAAAGAATCCTGACTTTACAATGTCAGAGAAAGTCCCAACTATTTTATTTATTTGTATTTTAAAAATCAATCAAATCAAAGATACTTTATTCATCCCAGAGGGAAATTAGAGTTTCAGTACACACAATTCAGAGATCAGACATACATGGGCAAGACAGATGACAAGAATTGGTGACTGTGGTCATTCGCAACCCTGAGTCGCGCTACCTTAATAGAGATCAGAGGGTTACATGAGGATTGGTTCAGGTGGAGGGAAAAAAAGGCACTTCAGAGTTACCCTCCACCGGGAGGGCAGCTTTGCTCTGCAAAAAAACACCTCAGACAGATATGCAACAGACTTCAGACAACACAACATAAGTGTCCACTAGGTGGGGTGGTGGGTTGGGACTATCCCTACTTCAGTTCCTGCCGCCATGATAAGCAGCGCATGTCACCTCAGTGTGGATGGGGGGAGGAGCATTGAGGGTTGGAGGGTTGCAGTGACCCTGCAACGTTTCAGCGGCCTTCCCACAGTCCCGCCCAGGCTGGGGAAGGAGACGGAGTTGAGTTGCCATAGCAACGGCACATTCCACATATCTTCTGAGGGGGGAGTTTTCGTTGGAGCCTTGCAAGCTCAAGGGCGCCAGATTCAGATTAGAAATTGTTTTGGGGCCAGACAGAGATCATTTCCTCTCTGTCTTAGTTTGTTGGTCCTCAACCTCTCAAAATTCCAGTAATGGACGTTAATCTATCCCAATCCGTGCTGATTCGTCCACTCTCTCCTTGATGGCATCCATCTTTTGTGCCAAAGAATGAATCTCCGCCAAAGTTCCAAGCTTACGATTCATCTTGACAATTATGTGAGTCTGTGAATTCACAGCGCGGTGCAAACCATCTCTGAGCTCCGGGATCAGGCCAATATTCCTCGACAGCTCATTAATTTTCCGGTAAGCCAGGTAGCCTCCAAGGCCAATGAGCAGGAAACCCGGCACCAACACGATGAATATCCACACGTCTTCAGAGTCCTCCACAGACAGCTGAGATAAACAAATCAGGTTCCACTGTTTCCAGGAATCCATGATGTGTCCAACTATGTCTGTCCCGGCGGGGTATCCGGGAGCCCCTTCTCCCGTTCTCATCGTAAAAAATGTTTTATCAGTCGCGTTGAGAGACCAACTGACGAGATCCATTTTAGTGAATTTCAGTTTCCAGAAAAATGCAGAAGCAGCCGTGCACCCAGCACACGCAGACAGACAAAGGCCTTGAGGATAAGGTATGGAGGAGAGGAGGGAAAAAAGCGTCTGCACCCTCCAAGAGCCGGAAGAATGAAATTGGTTTGCTGATTCACACCCACGTATACTACTGATGGTGTTTAACACGCTATGTTTGCTAACCTGTATGTGTTCATAGTGTAAACATTTACCATAGGGAACACTGCACAGGTAATACTGGCCATAATACCAAATAGATAACAGTAACCAGAGTAGATGGCACAGGAATGATGATAAATTACACCACTGATGTAGTCTCTGATTGAGATTATGGGGAGTATTTCACTTACTTTAAAAACTGAGCTGGGGTCTCATTTATAAAGATTGCTTGCGGAACAAAACCGGGTCTGAAATTTGCGTATGTAACTTTGTATGCAAATTTAGTGATTTATGAAAAACACCGTAATGGGAAAATGGGAGCAACTCTGACCCTAGCATGACCACATCTCGGAGACGGGAAAGCTCTGAACGTAGCTGGTAAGATGGCAAAATGGTGAATTTGTCAGCTTGTCAGACTTGTAGAACCTAACACACACACACACACACACACACACACACACACACACACACACACACACACACACACACACACACACACACACACAAAACCAACAGAATGAATATATGTCACATGTAAAGTTATGACACAGTTGCAGGTAAAGGTCTGTATTTGTATAGCGCCTTCTTGGGGTTCCACAACCCCCCAAGGCACTTAACAAAACAGTCACACACACATTCACACACTGGTGGGGATGAGCTACGATGTAGCCCTGGGGTGCACCGGCATGAAGGCCTTCCGAACACTGGCGCCACCAGTCCCTCCGACCACCACCAGCAGGCGACATAGGGTTGTGTCTTGTCCAAGGACCCACCAGCAGCATTCTCTGGTCAGAGCTGGTATTGAACCTGCAACCTTCCGATTACCGGACAACCCACTCTACCTCCTGAACTGCTGCTGTGTATGAATTTGAATATTTTCCAAGTAGAAAGTAGTCGACTGAGTAGAGACCACAAACACTGTAAATTACTCGCAGATCAGCTGATTTCGATCCTCTAGAGTAGGGCTGCAACAACGAATCGATAAATTCGATGAAAATCGATTACTAAAAGCGTTGGCAACGAATTGCGTCATCGATTCGTTGTGTCGCACAACTCTTCCAAAAGCGCCCCCCCCCCCCCCCCCTTCCCGCCCGCCGTTGCGCGCAGACCAGAGCAATTCAGATCAGCGCGAGGGAGAGCCGCAGATCAGCGCGAGGGAGAGCCTGCAGACTTGCGCTGCTGCAAACCGGTTCCGCATTGTTGCGCAGCGATCCAGGCAGCTGCTTCCAGCGCACGGTCCATTCTCAAAGTGGCACAACCAAAAACTATAATTAGCACACGATCGTTCTTGTCTGCACATGTTCTCTATTTTCTGTCTTAAGCGCGCTACTGCGGAGCTCATCACCTGTGCTGTGCTGATGTCACCTCACGCAGCATCGAAAACGCGCTCTGCGCTTTGCGGTCAGGAGATCCCTTTGATCTGCTCAAAAGTAACTGATGAGGTGAAAAGGTAAGAATCCAGGCAACAGATTTTCTGGAGAAGTAAGAGGAGATGCAGGAAGATGAGAGACAGACAGGACAGGAAAATAGTTCAATAAAAACAAAAAAACAATCAATCAATCAATCAATCAAAGCTTTATTTATAAAGCGCCTTCCGCAACCCTGTCAGGAAGCCCAAAGCGCTGAAAGTGAAACAAAGCGCTGAAAACAAAGTGTTGAAAAGTAAAATGTAGGTAGATTTATCTCCACTACACGTTTTTACCTATAAAAAACAATAAGTTATACACATGTCATATTTATACATCTGATACAATTCAGATCACCTTCAAAACTCAGTCACACACCCAGGGCCGTTTCAAGACATTTTGGGGGCCAAGGCAAAATGCCCCCCCCCCCCCCCCCCAACTGGGCTCCCCAGAAGCCTCTGTGTAATTCATGCCCTCTCCAGTAGTGTTAGTTATACGGTGTTTATAAAAGCCCCTCAGACATTACTGACATGTTCTAATATTATCAGATGAAAAACTAAATTATCAGACTAAACTTGTAAAAAGTAACAAAACCATTTGAAAGCCACTATTTGTGGATTCTCTGAAAGTTTCCATGGAGTGTGTGACAACTTATTTTTTCATTGATCCTATCGTCTAATCTCACAGCTGAAACAAGCGTCCTTAATAATCTGTGCACAGGAAGCGTACCGATGCTGTAGTAAAACAAAAGGTATAATAATTTATTATTAATAAAACCTTGTTGCAGCACTAAAGCAGAAAAATTAGATTTTGCATTAAATATGCAAAATATTTACATATGAATTGTTTTAGAGCCCTTTAATTGGCAGAATCTGATATTAATTTAGTTCTTACAAAAAATGGGTCCCAACATGGTTTGTGTGGCGTTGCCATAGTGTGACATCATAGGCACAGATCCCCTGTCCTCTTGTTTGGAAATGGAAATATGGTCACCCTACATTAAACAAACTGTCCACCCGGGCTTTTGCGCTGCACAGAGATGCTTCGCTGCCTACGACTTTGAATGTCAGTTGAGAGTCAGTCTCATGCAGACTGACCAATGAAGAGAGGGCCTCAAGTTAAGACCCTCTCCTCATTGGTCAGTCCACACGAGGTGGGTCAAAGGTTACTCTGGGCGGGTTACGTGTTGTCAGGCATTCAAGTATTGAGGATATTTACTGCATATTACAGTAAAATATTCTGTATGTGACCACATTATGGTGATCCTCGGGTCGTGATGATGGAGCCCTTGAATATTGTTGCCCAGGGTACAACAAAGTGTTAATCTGGCCCTGGTTCCGCCGTCACATTCCCGCAGAAACTGGTTGATCACACCGGGGCCAGACTACTAGCGTGTGGTTTTACAACCACAATGTCCTCAGAAGCAAAAACGCTTTTAAAAGGGAGGGAGGAGTCCTAACTGTTGCTGCAGGCGTGTTGTGTGAGAGTGCAGTTATATACTGGTTAATATATTTTTGGGTTCAGTTGCTTTCATGTGGCCTAATGTGAGTCTATTTGGGATCATTGGAATGATCAGCAGCATTTCTTGATGTGACTTTATGGCAGTTGCCCAGGGCATCATCGCAAGGAGGATGGCATTCATTTACTTTTGTTTTATTTGGTATTTTTTCAGTCATTTTTGGAAATAGTGATCAATTTTGATTAATTCACAGCCTATGTTTAATTACATTTAAAATAAATGTCAACAGATGAGATCAAACAAAACAGATGAGAATTGCCCTTAAGCTGTTTAACTTGGACCAAGCATTTTAGGTCACAGATAGATGTAGCTTAGGGTCTCTGTCTATACACCTTATAAGACAATTTAGGTGATGGCATGTTGTTTTTCTGCTATTGAACTGTTTTCTAATAATGTTGTGTTAAATAAAGTGAAGGAAGGAGAGAAATAACGTTTCCCTAGCAGTTTTTAAAAATTTCCCCATGTAATCCGATTAATCGTGTCGAGACCCCATCCGATTAATCGATTATCCAAATAATCGTTTGTTGCAGCCCTACTCTAGAGCCGTCCTATTAGATCTATATGTTGAAGAAAAACTGTTCTCATTGGTCTAGTTCAGTACCACAACTGGGTATTTAAGAGTCCTTTGATCACGAAACCTGGTCGCTATTGAAGAAAAATACATTTTTTTCTGTTCTGAGCTGGGCCCAGTCGCCCAACCTTCTGGAAACATGCAATCCTGGTGCACCTGCAGCTCTTGCACAGCTGTTTAAATATATTTATTTTTTGTTGGAATGACGGTGCTGTTGACAAATTTAAAGTGTGTCCTGTTGACCACTGACAAGCGTGTGCTCTTCATAGCTTTCGACACACCATGAACGTCAACTTTCTCCTTGCTTTTTATCACGTAAAATGGTGAAATCATACATGATCATGCAATAGTGATTTCAGCATTGGGACCACCTGGACAGGGGCGTAGCACCAAATTCTGGGCCCTAGGTACAAGTCTTCTAGGTGGGCCCCCATGCTCAATTGTTTAATATCTCTCTTACACATTTTTTGTCATGCTATAAGACAAGATAATAAATATGATCTTAGCTTAACCTCTATATTGAGCAAATACAAATGCCAGCATAATAAAAGTGAAATGCCCAGACTTCACATATAATTATTTTTATTTGCCAACAATGTGTTCAAACAAAAATCCTGGAATTTATTTTCCAGTAAATGCCCACTGACGGGTCTTCATGTTAGCAAAAACACTTATGAGATCTTTAAAGTCCAAGCCTCTGGCTAATTGGCTTTCAATAGAAAGAAGAGCTAGTATTCATAGTACTCTAAATTTTATAATCCCTGCATTATCAGCCAAATTATAAGATTGTCCGTTTTCAAGATCAAATATAAAGAAATTTAAAATAGGCTTAAAATATCTAACCAAGTCAATAACAATCCTCTAACACCAGTGTCATCATGCTATATGAAAAACAGTGGCAGCTTCTCATTCCTGAGATTACCACGAATCCATCGATACCAAGTTTGTCCTGGTCCATGACTGGGAAGGAGCTGAAATATCCACACAGAGTGAACCTGTTTTTACTGCGAGGTCCGCCAATTAATTGGCGGCGGCCGCCCGCGATAATAATTCTGATTAATATATATATTAATTAATTAGTGTTATCACTGATAACACTAATTAATTTATATTTGATCTTGATGGTGAAACTAAAGGCGTTTAACACTGAACACCTAACATGAATGCAGCTTCTGAGAGCTAGCTAATATCAGCTAACACTGTGTTCTGCTGCTGCTGTTCACCGTCCTTCTTGAAAAACCTAGTCCATACTTGCTTCTGTTCAATTAACTTTTCCTCCTTCTCCTTTTCTTTTCTGGAAGCCAGATTTCCCTTTCTTGGGAAAAGACATGACTGACTCTCCTGCCTCCAGCTCTGGCTGTCGGCATCTGCGATGTCTCATAGCTGTACATGCGGCCGTGCAGCCCCTGGCCGCTGGTGTGGACTAAACCACTTTGCACATTTTTAAGGGGTGACAGATGCCTCAGAGATTATTCAGTTATTATTTTTAAGGTGAAATTCTGTTTCTTAACCTCTTTATCCACGTAAAGGGAAGTTTATTAAGACATTAAGTAAGTTGGGGGAAAAAACAACAACAATAAAACATTTTTATTCAAAGCTGTCTCAGGGCCCCTCCCTGCAGTGGGCCCTGGGTAAACGGTACCCTTTCCCCCCCCAGTCCGACGCCCCTGCTCCTGGATGAAATGCATTCGCTGCCGCTGGACATTTGAAGAAGAAGAAAATATCATTTCTATAGCGCCTCTCAAGATAAAAATCACCAGGCGCTTCACAAAAACAAAAAATGTAAAAATATTTAAAAATAATTTAGAAAATGGTTAAAAATATATTTAAAATGAGCAAAAAATAGACAATTGTGATTAAAAAACAAAATATTAAGAGAGAGAGTGAACAGGAAAGAGGGAAACCAGTGGATCCTGAGGAAGGTGGAATAGGTGGGGAGAGCAGAATAAAGAGAGAGAGGTGAAGAAGGTCATACAAAAGCCAGCTTGAACAAGTGAGTCTTCAGCTGCTTTTTCAAATTTGAAACACACTCGGTATGATGTGACGCTCCGCCGAGGTCACGGTGAAAAGGCATCTATTGCGTTACAGATCTACTGGAAAGGCTGGGTTAGACCATGTGGACATTATGTGCTTCATCAGACTCGACAGGTTCGCCTTAAACTGTCTCTATTCTACAAGTATCATGATTATTTTTATTATTGGAAAGGGTACTGTCACTCATCTTCTGCTGGTGTACCTCAACTAACTGATCCAACACAAAACCTTTAAAAATGAGCCAACGGAGCAAATGGTAAAACCTGGTTAGGTTATTCTTTTACTTAACCTTGTTCCTTTTTTACCAGAAACAATGTGAGAACAATAAAAAGAAGAAAATATTGACAAACATTTAGAAACTGCATGGCTGACGTGGGCATCGTGAGTTTCGTTAACCCTTCAGAACTCAAACCCTTTTGAATTAGAGAACAGATCGGAATAAATATATCAAAATGTACAATTAAAGAAGTAGAATCATTGTCGACATTTGTGCGAACGTCACTTGGGGTTTTCTAACTTGAATATTTGACTCCAGAAGCAAATTTGCAGATGTTCAAAATTGGTTGAGACACCAGTGTCACCGTGGGTCCTTAAGGGTTAAAGTTAATTCAGTTCAATTCAGTTAAAAAATACTTTATTAATCCCAGAGGGAAACTGATTGCTGTAGTAGCTCAGAATAATAATAATAATCAGGTCATCAAAGAGTTGTTGTATATTACAACGGCTGTTGGCAGGAAGGATCTCCAGTAGCGGTCAGTGTTGCAGCCAAGCTGAAGAAGCCTCTGACTGAAGACACTTCCGTTGTCGGACAGTCTTGTGAAGAGAATGCTCAGGGTTGTCCATCATGTTCTTGATTCTCTGGAGAATCCTTCTCTGCATGATCTCCTCCATCGGTTCCACAGTCGTCCCCAGAACAGAACCAGCCTTTGTTATTAGGCTGTTGAGCCTTTTCAGGTCCCTGCTTCTGATGCTGCTACCCCAACAGACGATGGCTGAAGAGATTACACTCTCAACAACAGACTTGTAGAAGATCTGCAGCATCTTGCTACAGACATTGAAGGACCTAAGCGTCCTCAACAAGTGCAGTCTGCTGTGTCCCTTCTTGTAAACGGCTTCGCTGTTCTTTCTCCAGTCCAGTCTGTTGTCCAGGTGAACTCCAAGGTGTTTGTATTCCTCAACCACCTCCACTTCTTCTCCCATGATGGAAACAGTGTTTGACTCCACCCTGTTTCTTCTGAAGTCTAAAATCATCTCCTTTGTTTTGTTCACGTTCAAGGTCAGATGATTGTTTCCACACCATGCCACAAAGCGCTCCACCAGCTCTCTGTACTCAGCTTCCTGTCCATCTCTGATACACCCGACAACTGCAGAGTCATCTGAGTATTTCTGTAGATGACAGGTCTCTGATTTGTACTGGAAGTCTGAGGTGTACAGGGTGAAAAGGAATGGTGAGAGTACAGTCCCCTGTGGTGCTCCAATGTTACTGATCACCTGGTTTGATGTGCAGTTCTTCAGCCTCACAAACTGTGGTCTGTTTGTCAGGTAGTCTTTAATCCAGGCGATAGTTGAGGCCCCCACCTGTGTCTTCTGGAGTTTCTGGCAAAGTGCATCAGGCTGGATTGTGTTAAATGCACTGGAGAAATCAAAGAACATGACCCTGACAGTGCTGCCTGATTTGTCCAGATGACAGTGGGTTGGTTGAAGCAGCTGGATGATGGCATCTTCAACTCCATCTCCATGGCGATAAGCAAACTGCAGCGGGTCCTGATATGTCCTAGTTTGCTTATTCAGGTGGACCAAAGCCATTCTATTTACCAAAATAAGACATAGAAGGAAAGCTAAGGGGATTAGCATTGTGGGTTGATTTCCTGAGCCCTTCTCCCAGGTTCGGCTGTGTTCCCGTGGTCTGATACTTGTTTATACGGTTAAGATACACTCCTGTGAAACCTTGAATCTTAGTCCATTGCCTTCTGTTGGCTTTGACTGATCCTATTTGAGCAGATTAGTGAAGGTTATATTAGAAGGACCCGTGCCTGGAGCTGAAATGCTCTGCTGTGTTCCTCACGAGGCTTTGATCTCTCAGGTTTTCACCAGTCACTTTCATCTTGGTCTACTCACACACTAAGATACCCTTTTCATATTACACCTGTCTGAAATTCATTGGTCTTTTGTATTTAAATGCATTAAAATGTTTTTTAATGATTGGAAAATTGTGCTAACCCCTGACAGCCAGACAGAGTTGTAAAGTGGAAGCTGATGCTAAAAGGAATTCAGTTTTGCCTTTGCTGGTTTATTGTCGTAATAATCCAAGTTATAGTAAAGATCCACTTTTTTACCTGCTGGAGAGTGTTTATAAGTCTCTGATGCCACATTCCATCCTTTTTGGTTCTCCATAATAAAAGCATTCCATGAGGTGTAGTCGGCTGTTCTAATGGGAACGGTGAACTATGGAGAGCTTCCGGTGTTGCTGCCCCTTGGCATCCAAAAGAAATGAGGAGAGCTTCGATGGGTGTAACTTTTTATTTGCTTCAGGCTGTAGATGCATACATCTCATTCCCACAATCGCACCGAGCACCTGGTACCGGTCACTGTGCAAACACTGTGAAAACTGAAAATGCATAATTTACAAACAAATTAAAGACAATTGCTGACAAACATCAGGAGCAACAAACAGAAACAAAGAACAAATACCTTGCTCCTCTTGCCATGGGGTGCAATCAAAGTAATGTCACGCAGAGGCTTGGCACAGCAAGACCATAGACTAAGTGTTCAAGCATTTGTTAGGGCGACACGTTCTTATTTAATCAATTTTAGTCAAAATACCCGCACTTACGTGGAAGTTTGGTCTGCTGCAACACGCCAAGCCAGGTGGAATGCCAACGCCACGTCCACATCCGGGTTAACGCCCACTTATATGCAATTGAATGAGTGACGTTGACAATCCACCTGCTTGCAGCCATTTACACTCCCACCAAATCATGATTTATGAAAAAAATACTTCACATGATTTTAAAGTAGACAAATGGCAGTTAACAGTACTGTATTTTACTTCCTAATTAAAAACAAAGAGCAAAAATTTAACTCTCAACTAACACAACCAGTTTTTGTACAGGTCGTTCAAGAACGGATACATGGTTTTTTCTATCATTCAGACCTCTGTTTCCCATCTGAACCTTAATTCTTCGGACTATTCCGTCTAGTCCCTCTGCGGTGCCAATCACACGACCCAGTTGCCACTGACATCTTGGACGTACATCATCTTTAACAAGGACTATGTCATCCACCTTTACATTGCGGCGCAGTTTGTGCCATTTTTGTCTGAGAGAGATGAGATATTCTCTTTTCCATCTGCTCCAGAATTGTTCTACAAGAAACTGTACTAGAGTATGCCACCTTTTAAGTGCATGCACGTCTTCTTTGACTAAAGTTCCAGGTGGTGGTAAAGCGATTTTAGACTTCATAAGGATAAGATGATTAGGAGTGAGTGGTTCAGGTACGTAAGGTTCGTTAATGTTGTAAACAGTTAAGGGACGACTATTAACAATAGCCATAAAGCAAAGTCCTGAGTGATGAGTCATCCATCTTGTTGGGTACATGAGCAACTGTAGCATCCAACACATTACGAATGGTCCTGATCTGGCGTTCCCAAATACCACCTGCATGACTCGCTGAAGGAGCATTAAAAACGAACTCGCATTGTTTGTCCATCAGAAATGCCTTAAGCTTATCATTACACTGGTTTAGAAGTTTTGAAAGCTCATTCTTTCTCTAACCCTAACCCTGCAATGTCAATGGCAAAAACTGACAAGGTTTTAACTTCTGGATCACCTACAACCAGCTCAACCAGGGGTTTCTGCAACAAACATGGTTCTGGTTTCCACAAAAAACTTGGTCCAGATAACCAACTGGAGGATGAGATTTCTGAGGCACTAAGCCCTCCAGAGGCATGATCAGCTAGATTTTCTGCTGTTTCAATGTAATGCCACTGAGTTACTTCTGTAGTTTCTCTGATGAACTGAACGCGATTAGCCACAAACACATGGAATCTCCTGGCTTCATTGTTTATGTAGGCTAATACTACCCGAGAATCTGACCAAAAGAACTTGTTATCAATTCGCATCTGCAGTTCCGTTTTCAGCATCACACTCAACCTCGCTGCAACAACAGCAGCAGTCATTTCCAACCTAGGAACACTCATTACCTTCAGAGGTGTTACTCTCGACTTTGCCATAACCAGGCAACAATGAACCCTAACCCTTGAACATTTTTGAACCTTAGATAAGAACACACACCATATTCTATGCTGCTGGCATCTGCAAAATGGTGCAACTCAGTTCTCTCTATGGTACCAAAGTTTGGAGGATGATAACATCTTGGTATCGCAATCCTTCTCAGGAACACAAGTTCTTCTTTCCATTGCTCCCACCGTGTGCTCAACCTCTCTGGGAAGGGCATCATCCCAGCCCACACCCTTAGTGCAAAGTTTCTGGAGGATACGTTTACCAACCAATACAAAGGGAGCCAAGAAACTTAAGGGATCAAAAATGGAAGATCTGGGCCTGTCAGCAGGGTGTCATTTAAGGAAATACCATTGTATTTGGCAGAACAGTCAAAAACTACTCCGTTTGTCTGGCTTTTTGGGATGGTAAACGCTAGGGCTGTCGCGGTTGAGGAATTCCCCCTGCGGTGATTCAGGGTGGCTTAATATTGCGGTGTGCGATATTATTGCAGCCCTTTTTTATTGCAGTACTATCTTAACATAATGTTTACACATTTAAAAAAGGTTAAAAATTGCCGTGCCTTCTTTTATAACACTTTACTGAATGCAGATCAAAGGGCAGTAACAACACTGATCGCAGGAACGTTTGTTTCTCCGACAGTCGGAGTCCGACTGAACTTAAAAACAACAAAATTCAGGAGAAGGTTAAACTTTTAAATGCAAATTTGGCTGCAGCATCTAACAAATAAGAAACAAGTCCCCATTTTGTTTAGTTGTTTAAAATCAAGCATAAAAAATTACATGTACCGGGCGCGGGGCACCATCATTTCACTTTCACACACACGAATGACGGTGATTTATAGCTCGGTCACGTCCTTGTTACCCACGAGGAAAACCAGCATGTTAACCATATACGGTTTGAGAGAGGATCTGAGAGGGGGGGCAACATTTGCAGCAACACTGAAAACCCTCTCGGATGGTGCGCTCGTTGCACTAACACACACGTACCTGCGTGCGACTCTGGCGAGCAAAGGGAATCTCTCCCGGTTGTTGCTCCACCATGTCAGGGGGGTTTCTTTAGGGTGGATGCATTCCTCCTGCAGGTAGCGAGTGAGCTCCAGCTCGGCTCAAACTCTCTTCGGGACGGTTGCAGAAGCAGTGCTTGTCCGGGACTTCAGCAGGTCTCCGAGCATTTATTTATTTATTTATGTTTGCCGCTGGTGGCAGCTCTGTCTCGGCCAAGGACTCTGGCTGCGCAGCAGCTGACGTACTGAAAACCAAAGTGCTCCCAAAGGAGCGAAGTAACGTTTCGTTTTGATACCAGTGCAGCCATCCTTCTCAACATGCATCATTGAGTTGAATCACGTTCAGTAATCGCGGTGGCCCGTGATGCAGCGCGGTGGGCTTCTTCATATTGCGATATTTCATTTTTGCGGTTACCGCGACAGCCTTAACACACACACACACACACACACACACACACACACACACACACACACACACACACACACACACACACACACATCCATAAGCATACTGAATAAGTATTAAAAACTATAGTAAAAGGATGGTAAAAGAATCTACAGATTCAGGAGAGAAATGGCTGAAGGAAAGAAACTGTTCTTGTGTCTGGTGGTTTTTGTGTACAGTGATCTATCGCGTCTGCCAGATGGGAGGAGATGGAAGAGAGTAGATGCAGGATGTGTGGCATCTTGGACAATATTCACTGCCTTTTTCCTGCTCCTGCTGATGTACAGTTCCTGGACAGAGGGCAGTTGGGCACCAATGATTTTTCCTGCTGTTTTAATAATACGCTGTAGTCTGCATTTGTCCATTTTTATGGTTGACCCAAACCAGACAGTGATGGATGAGCAAAGTATGGATTCGACTGCAGCAGTGTGGAAGATGATCAGCAGCTCTTGTGGTAGGCCGTACTTCCTTAGTTGCCGTAAGAAATACATCCTCTGCTGAGTCTTTTTGACGATGGAGTTGATGTTTGTTTCCCACTTCAGATCCCTGGAAATGATAGTTCCCAAGAACTTGAATGAGTCCACCATTGACACTGGGCTGTTGGATATTGTGAGGGGGGGGCAGCACTGTGGGAAGCTTCCTAAAGTCCACGACCATCTCCACAGTCTTAAGGGTGTTAAGCTCAAGATTGTGCTGACTACACCAGACCACCAGCCTCTCAACTTCTCGCTGATAAGCAGACTCATCACCATCCTGGATGAGCCCAATGACAGTGGTGTCATCTGCAAATTTCAGCATTTTTACAGCTGTGTCCTTAGAGGTGCAGTCATTGGTGTACAATGAAAAGAGCAGTGGAGAAAGGATGCACCCCTGTGGTGTACCGGTGCTGATCACCCTTGTGCCAGACGTAACATTGTTCAACCGCACATGCTGGCTCCTATTTGTCAGGAAGCTGGAAATCCACTGACACATAGCAGGGAAACAGTGAGCTGAGAAAGCATTCTCCATTATGTCTGTGAGTGGTGATATGTCAAACGGTACCTGTATCCCTCCACCATCATTCTCCGAGATCCCTCCACCCCCACTTGATGAAGGGCGCTATAGAGTGCACTATCCCACCCTGCATCCACATAGGCGCGGCGGACACAAGGGGGCGCAATAAAATCACAATATAAACGCAAGCAATGACTTTGTTGTGCTTTTATTACCGAAATAGTATTATTATCATCACTCATCACTATTATTATTATGAAGAAAATGCGATTTCTATGTTTTGTTTATGTACTGCTTCATGCTAAAAAAGAAAGAAAAAAAGAAGGAATTTAAATGACTGCCGCCCTGTTCGGCCGCACATGTTGCACATATCAAGCTCCGCCCCTGGGTGGTACAGCTACTTAAATGGAGATGAACGTTGCCAACCTACACAAATCTTTTCAGTTTTTTATTATCAGATTTATTGACATGGGAACAATTATCTCGATAAGAGTCAGAAATTTCGATAATGATAAATTTTCCATTTATTGCCTAGCCCTAATAGATCGTTTAGCTTAATTTTCGAGTCACCACTGCTTTACACATGCAATGTCAGCACGTAGCATGTATAACGTCACCACAGAATCTCTTCTCCCCTAGCGTAGCTGCTACTGACCACATGGCCAGATTTATGGTGGTTCTGTCCTCTTGTGGGAAGAATATAAAGTTTGCTAAATATGCAGCCATTTCTCCTCTGCTTTTCTCCGTGTCTGGTTCGATGACGTCACTTTGGTGATGTGCATTTGTAGTCCTGGATGTATTTTCACACAAAACCTAAAATAACGTTTACCCCCCGTTAGAAAGTAAGCGCTTTCTTGGTATCAGAATGTGTCTTTAAAATTCCCGAACATCATATGTCAATCCCATGGCACGAAACAAAGCGGATTAAAAAATAGCATTTTTAGCCTCGTTGACTTGCATTCATTTTTTCGTTCTTCCGGGGACCCATGGTCCAGAAGTGTTAATCAAACCACTGTTTAAATGCGTGTAATTCCATCTCCATCATACCCAGAAGCATCTTTATTCCTCACAATAGTTTGAACGTAAAGAATAGAAGTTCTATAGCTGCATGTACAGGTCTGCTGAGTTTATTTCGGTTTCTCCAGGTCTGTGACAGATCCCAGAGATGGAAAGAGGGTGGCCCTTAAAAAGATGCCAAATGTCTTCCAAAATCTGGTGTCATGCAAGAGGGTCTTTCGGGAGCTGAAGATGTTGTGTTTCTTCAAGCATGAAAATGTGAGTTCTTTAAGTCTTACCAGATTTAATTTAGGTTAATGAATGAAAAAAGATCTAGCTGACCCAGGTTTTACTCTCTCTTCAGGTACTTTCCGCTCTGGACATCCTACAACCTCCACACATCGATTACTTTGAGGAAATGTATCCTTTACTATCTGATTTGGGTTTGTTTTTTTTGCCTTTAAGCAAAAAAATTCTAAACAAACTTTGAAAGATGTGTAAGTTCAGATATGTGAAATGTAAAATGAGTTGCCTTGAAAAAAAACTATTTTATTAAAATTCATAAGCCTCAAACACAAGGCCGCACATAACTGTCGTGAGTCGTGGAGGATGTCTGCTTATACTGAGCCAGGATCCTCTGGAGGTTTCTTCCTGTTAAAAGGGAGTTTTCCTCTCCACTGTCGCTGCATGCTTGCTTACTATGAGGATTGCTGTATAGTCACTGACACTCGTCAGTGACTTGATGCAATTTGCTGGGTTCCTTATATAGGAAACATTATTTCTGATTGGCTTAATGAACTGACCTGAATTGGAATGTTTATTATGTGAAGTGCCTTGAGACGACTCTTGTCGTGATTTGGCGCTTTATAAATAAACTTGAATTGAACTGGTACGGAGGTATGGTAAGGCAAAAATCGGTTACCAAGCGATTTTTGCATACTTGACCGTCTGATCATCTCATCTAAATGAAATGCATGGTGTGTTGTGGTGCTGAGGGTTTCTGAACGATGGGGAGGAGTAGAGTTATGGGTTTCAGCCTGACCCCACACAGGTGATCAACATTTTTGTCACTCTCCATTTAAAACAAACAAACAAAAACATAACCAACAACTCTGGGCTGATTGGGCTGAGAGTCAGGCGGTCTGGGTTCAGGCTTCCTTCGGATTCATTTAAGGTAGTTTTCCAAGAAAATTACTCAGAGCAACTTTGACTGGTGCAGCTCGGCCTGACCACAGTTTCCAAGGGCATGCTCCTGTTTCTCTCATGTTTTTAGTCCCTGCTCCGTTAAGGTACCTGGCAAAGCTGAGTCGGGCCGGCATTGCGATTCTGGCTGCTGATTGGCTGGGGGGGGGGGGGGGGGGTCACTAGTTGCTCTGGAGTTTTCTGCTTTCTGTTTCTCTGCCTGCAGCCATTTCCTGGTTCAGAGTCTGACACAAAGCCATAAAACTGAGCAAAATGCCCACCAACACCGCCATTTTTGTTGTGTTTCTGTGGAGCATGCAAGTTACCTTACACTGTTTACTGATCACCTCATGTTATTTTGAGTCATGAGTAAAAATTGATTCTGTTCATAACCATTATGGACAGGATTTCTAGGCACAGCCAAGGTTGTTGAGGATGTTGGATATTTTTATATCCTAAAATGAACCACACAGGAGAAAAGGGTTAGTAGGTTTTTTACGCTCGATACAGCGGAGAGAGAGACAGGCTCAAAGCCTGTTATGCCCTGCTCTGATCAACTCTCTGGCAACTCTCTGCACCACACCTGGTTTTATTGAAACACAGGGAAAAAAGGACACACTGTCCACACTGTCCATCACTGTCTACACTTAGCCAATAACAGTGTTGCTTCTACCTAAGGTGGGACATTCCAAAAAGGAAGTCTTAATTTATGACTTACAGCCAGAAACTCAGTAACCATGGATACCTGTTGCTGGACAGGCTATTCCCTAACCCCATACAGACAAACATCAGGGCTCTGGTTACATCCGGTCAGTAACAAGATGGCGCCTGTGCTTGGCTTAGCCGTGGTCACCGGCCACTTTTTCAAACTTTTCTCCACTAACCTCCTCTTTTCCACCTTGCTCCAATCTGCGATCCTCTTCAGTAGTGTCCCTGCTACCATCTCCTATGATCGCCAGACTCTTTTGTCCTTCCGTTCGTTCACGATCACCCAAGATGCACCGAGGATGTACCATCCTGTTTGTTTACCTGAGTGGCGCACCGGCCCGGAGCCAAACGATGATTCCAATCATGGCGTTTCCAGCGATGTTTATCCGGTCCCGGGAAAACGTTGGAGGAAAAGAGGTAAACGAGCAGGAATCCAGGTGAGAATAAGACTTCTCTTAAAGCGTGGTTTATCTAGTAAACATCGGCGTGATCTTCTAGCTTCTCTTCCTTTGTTTGGTGACCTGAGCGCCACTTCCACATTCCCGCCAGGCCGCGTTGCAGCGCGGTTTCTCCATCCAAGTTTTTTAAGGTCGGTTTATCCTCATTCCTCAGTGGTTTCCTCTCCTTTTCCCTCCATAAGTGGTTTTTATAAACACCGTGGATCTAACCCTGCTAATTTACGTCCACTAACTCCAGCTGTTTCTGTAGTTTCTGATTCCTCCACCTCACTCAGTATGGCTCTATTAAATACCCGCTCTGTTAACAATAAGTCCTTCCTGCTCAATGATCTAATTCTCTCTATAAACCTGGATTTTCTGTTTCTGACTGAAGTTTGGCAGCAAACATCTGATTATTCTGGTCTGATTGAACTCTGCCCGAGTGGTTATTCTTTTCTTAGCCAGCCCCGGGGTTCTGGTCGTGGTGGAGGCCTAGCTGTTGTTTTCAGAGACCATCTTCCATGTAGCTCTACAACCTCTGGTCTCTTTGCTTCCTTTGAACTGCAGCTGATTAAAGTCGGGCGTAAGGACCCGTTCTACTGTGCTGTGGTCTATCGTCCACCTGGTCCAAACGGTTCTTTCCTTCAGGAGTTTAGTGACTTTCTATCCTCCACTGTGAAGCTGTCCAGACTGGTGATTGTTGGTGATTTTAACATCCACGTTGATGATCCCTCTGATCACTTTGCCATGAATTTCTCCAGCCTTATGGACTCCTTCAGCTTTACCCAGCATGTTTCTGGCCCCACACACACCAGGGGGCACACTCTAGACCTTGTTTTTACCCTGAGTCTAAATGCTGACAGTGTTTGTCCTGAGGACGTTTATATTTCAGATCACCATTGCATTTTCTTTAACTTGTCAGTTTCTGCCTCCCCACCTCCTGCTCGCCGTATGGTTAGTTCTCGTTTTCTTAATGAGAGCACAGCTAGCAATTTTTCTGCTGCTTTTGATCCACCCTGTTCTTCTGATAACGACCCAGATTCCTTAACTTCTCAGTTTAACGAGCACGGCTTCTCCATTCTGGACAACATCTGTCCTGTCAGAACCAGATCAGTTCCTGCAGTGAACCCTACTCCCTGGTTTAATGCCAGCCTTCGCAGCCTGAAGCGCCAATGCAGAAAAATTGAGCATTTGTGGAAGAAAACCCATCTCCACGTCCATCTGCTGCACCTAAAGGATCTTCTGACATACTTAACTCTGAGATGCGAGGGTTTCCTATTTCTCCAACCTGGTGTCCCAGAGCAAAGGGAACCCCATCAGCAGCATTGTCTCTCCTGCCACTCCTACAGCCTCCATCCACTCTGTTACAGACAGTGAGAACTTTCTGTCTTTGTGGACAAAGTCAATAAGGTTAGATCTAGCATCTCTCCTTCAGCCTTATCGTTGCCTCTCCCGACTCCAACCAGGCCCATCATCCTAGATAGCTTTGCTCCTGTTTCTTTGCCTGAGTTAACCAAACTAGTTAACTCTATGAAGACCTCTGCATGCCCCCTCCACATCTTACCCTCATCTTTGTTTAAAAGTGCTTTTCAGTCCATCGGTCCCAGCTTCTCTGGTCTCTGGTCAGGTCCCTGCTTACTTTAAGAACGCTGTAATCCACCCGCTTCTTAAAAAACCGAGTCTCGACTCCTCTCTCCATAGCAGCTTCAGACCCATCTCTAAACTTCTGTTCATCTCCAAGATCTTGGAAAAGGTTGTGGCTAAACAACTCACAGCTGCTCTTGATGAACATAACATTTATGATAGCTTCCAGTCAGGTTTTCGTAGAGCTCATTCTACTGAAACAGCTCTTCTTAGGGTCTCTAATGACCTTCTGACTCACAGTGATGCAGGGGACTGTTCTGTTCTGGTCCTGCTGGACCTGACTGCAGCCTTTGACACTGTTGACCATCACCTGCTACTGGAGAGGCTGAGAGACTGGGTAGGCCTGTCAGGATCTGCTCTGGAGTGGTTCTCCTCTTATCTCTCTGAACGCTCCTTTTCTGTGGCCGTCTCCAAGTTTAGGTCCTCCACCACCTCTCTTACCCATGGTGTCCCACAAGGTTCTGTGCTTGGGCCTCTGCTCTTCCTCCTCTATCTGCTTCCTCTTCAGCACATCCTGAGCTTCTTCAAAGGAATCTCCTACCATCTTTATGCAGATGACATCCAACTGTACATCTCCTTTAAGCCCCATGAGATGTCTAAGCTGCAGCTGTTACACACCTGCTTAGACTCTATCAAAACCTGGATGGTGGGAGCTTTCTTCAGCTGAATGAAGATAAGACTGAGATCCTCATCTGTGCCCCAGACAAGCTGGTTCCCAAAGTCAGAGACTCTCTTGGTCAGCTTGCTTCTCACACCAAACCTTCTGTCAGGAATCTTGGCATGACCTTTGACCCAGCTCTCACCCTGGATTCTCATGTCAGTTCTCTTGTTCGCTCTTCCTTCTTCCATCTCAGGAACGTTGCTAAGCTGAGTCCCATTCTGTCCCGCTCTGAACTTGAGACAGTTCTCCACACCTTCATCTCCTCACGCTTAGACTACTGTAACTCTCTTTTCACGTGTCTGAGCAGAACCTCCCTGAACCGTCTACAGGTGGTTCAGAACGCCTGTGCTCGGCTTCTGACCAAGTCCTCCAAACACACCCACATCACCCCGCTTCTCATCCAGCTTCACTGGCTGCCAGTCAACTTCAGGGTTCATTTCAAGATCCTGGTTCTGGTCTATAGGACCTTACATGGATAAGCACCATCTTACATTGGTGATCTTCTTAGTCCCTACACCCCCAGCAGGTCCCTGAGGTCCAGTGACCAAAGCCTACTGGTTGTGCAGCACCAGGCTAAAGGTCAAAGGTGACAGATCATCTGCTGCTGTGGCCCCCAGACTCTGGACCTCTCTCCCCCTGAGCCTGAGATCAGTGGACTCAGTGGTCTCCTTTAAAAAGCAGCTGAAGACTCACTTGTTCAAGCTGGCTTTTGTATGACCTTCTTCACCTCTCTCTCTTTATTCTGCTCTCCCCACCTATTCCACCTTCCTCAAAATCCACTGATTTCTCTCTTTCCTGTTCTCTCTCTTTCTTTCTTAACATTTTTTAATCACAATTGCCTATTTTTGCTCATTTTAAATATATTTTTAAACATTTTCTAAATGCCTTTTATATTTTTACATTTTTTGTTTTTGTGAAGCGCCTCGTGATTTTTATCTTGAGAGGCGCTATAGAAATGATTCTTCTTCTTATCAGCCACATTCCAGAGTAAGAGAGAGAAGGAGACAGAACTCTGTGGCTTACGTATTAACATATGATTACTTAAAAAGCAACATTTAAGACCATAATACATTAAAATACCTAACATTCCCCCCGAAAATGTAATTGTAATGTAATGTTTGCTTATCAAAAGACCTGAGTAAGACCTTAACAACCTAAAGATCAACCTTAAAAACCTAAGTAATTAGGAATTATGACATACCTTACCCGTGCAAGATTTAGAATGTCCAAACAACCTAACAATTTTAGCTTAGCCAAATAATCTAGACATCAATATGTTACCTTGTGAGTAATTTAATATAGGTGAATCATTGATTTATTAAGCTACACTCCGGTACCTCATCCATCGAGGCTAGGTCAGTTTTCATCAGGAACGTTCTGTTAGATCAAAGTGTTATTCATGATAACCTAATGCAAGAAAAAACACACAAGATGATGAAAAGTCTAAGGTGAGGAGTTGGACACTTGTGAATTTTCGTCCAATTTGCACTTGAATCTTCTTTATGTCCGTCATTTTCTCCCACAGCTGCACAGAGGCCTCCTGAAGCAAAGAGGAGGTCTAGCGCCATCTGGTGTTCCATTGCCATAGTGCGAAGAGCTGCCTTCTCAGGATCATCTGCCATCATATTGATGCCCCATCCATCGCTGTACAGTTTTCATCCTTTGTTGTCAGAGAATGGCTTGTAGACCTGAACAGGTTTTAAACTTTTTGTCGCGGATGATTGGGTCTTTGTGTTAGTGCGCTTTCTGAACTGTGGCTCTTGAAACCAACTGAAACTGCAGATCCTGTGGTACTTGTGCTTTTTTGTTGATGTCTCTCTTTTTCTTCAGCACCTTCTGCTTTTCATCATACTCTTCTCCAATCTGGCCCTCCATTTGCTTCAGCTTTTTGCTGTAGGTCTGTCTGATCTCCCTCTCTAGCTGTTGTTTGTTCTGCAGTTCAATCTCCAGCTTTACTGCATTTCCATGATATGCAGAACGGCTTTTCCGTTTTGGCATGGTGGAAGTACAAGCCCTACTTTAGAGTCTGATTGGCCTTTTTGAAGAAGTTTCACAGAGTCAACTATTCTTTCCCTAGGAACCAGGGGCCGCAACAGTGTGGCAAAGTGGAGCGATTAACTTGCTTTCGCCCGTCGGCTTTCCTTTCCTGAATACGGAGAGCATGGAAGCTACACTCAGTGTCATTCATGCAGGTATTGCAGTTAATGTGGGATTTTCTTCAGAGTGGTAGGGCATGAAGTTGCACTCATTGTTTGAATGCTGTTAAGCATCCAAACTATTGTTTGCCTGTTTTTCTTTATTCTTCTTCATCATATTCTGCTTCCATACACTTTTTGAACCTCTTCTTCTCCTTCAAATTTTTAGCTGTTTCAACAATTTTATATCAAAACGTTCAGCTCGTTAAGCTCTTTCCGGCTATTACTTTTGGCATTGATATCTTTAAAATTTTTCGAGTTATTAAGCTTTTTCAGCGAAAAATTTCCCATTGAAATGAATGGGATTGGTCAATTTTCAGCAAATTCATATCACTTTTTTGGCCTAAAACACTATTGGATTCCTTTTAACTCAGAGACTTCATTCAAAGTTTAACAAACTCACAAGACTTTCCTGTTTAACATATTAAAGAGGCTTTTTGATATCTTTTACGGTTTTTCTAAAATCGCAGGTAGAAGTTGAGGTACGACTTGAAACTTTCAGAAAAAATCACAAAAGTTATATTGGGCAAAGATAGGAGCAGTGACCCTCCCTTGCTCCATTTCCGGCGTTGTCCCGAGAGAACCGTAGGTCCGATTGAAATGAGACCCGCTGGCTTACAGCTAATGAATATACCTTCGTTTTGAGCTATAATTCATGACTGTACTCCAAACATTGTGGTCGTATGGTTCATTTTTTTGAGAAAATTCAAATTTAAAAAAATGTCTCTCCCCACTCTAAACTGAAAATTCCACACTCTAACTTTTGAACTTCACATCTTCTGTGAACAACTCTTTACTACCCCCAGACCGTTTGGACTACCAAAACTAGTTATAACTCAAAAAGTAGGAATTTTTGTCAGCTTTTCAGAATGGGTTTCATTTCATCTGTAAGTGTTACCGTTCTTTCGCTACAAGCCTCAGAAGGAGGAGAGACCCAGATTCTGCCTCATTGAAACCCGTGTTAAAGGAGCAGAGATTTTCTCCTCTGATCGGCTTCAGACAGCTAAAATGTTCTCATCATAGCGTCTAGACAATTCATGGTAGGCACATAAAAATACACACCGATGACCATCAAAGCCTTCTGCCACTCACGCTTTTTGAATTTTTCAAATCGGTGCAGTACTTTTCGAATGGTGATGAGAAGTTTGACAGGTCCAATTTCACTTCTGAAGGACAGATTTAAAGGCTTCTCTCATTAACAGGAGTACAGCTGCAGGCCTCCAACAGCCAGGGGAAAAGGCGGGAAAACAGTGCTGCTCTCTGATTGGTTGAGAGTGTTCAACCATTTTCTGTCCAATCAGGATCCAGCATCCACACATATGACACATCAAATCGACCAGTTTGGTCTCAGAAATCTTTTATTAAATTTTAAATGCATTATCTGTTACCATGGCAACACAAGGAACTACATATCACTTTAACCAAGTCTCATAGGAATGATTATTAAAAAGCTGAATATTGAGCCAATAACAGACTCCTGTTTTTGATCTTTTTGAACTATCTGTACTTAAAACTAGAAACAAGTTCAATTTGATTGACCGTCAGAAGGTGGGAAAGTGCCCCGCTCCCACCCAGCCCTCTGATTGGTTGAGAGAGGTCAATCATCTTCTGGCTAAATGGAATTACACACCCACACATGTGGGACATCAAATCGATCGGCAAGGCCTAAGGAGTCCATCCATCCATCCATCCAACCAACCAACCAACCAACAAATAAACAAACAAACAAACAAATGAATAAATACACTTAAAACTAGCAGCATAGATGACATTTTAACACTAGTCAGAAGGCAGGAACCGCCCCCTCCTCCTTCGCTGCTCTCTCATTGGCTGAGAGTTTTCAATCGTCCTCTGCCTAAAAGGAAATGTGCACCCACACATATGATACATCAATTCAACCTGGTCCCAGGAGTCTTGTATTAACTTGATATTGTGTTCTGCATTACCATGGCAACGTGCTTAGCAACAACATTTAAGAACATTTTAGACACAACTGTATTAACATACTTTAATATAGAAATGTTATTCAAAGTTTAAAAGAGTCATGTGACATTGTACATAGCTTTATTAATGCAGACTCCTGTCATCTGTTACCATGGCAACACAAGGAACTACAAATCACTTTAACCAAGTCTCATAGGGATGAATATAAAAAGCAGAATATTGAGCCATTAACAGACTCCTGTTTTTGATCTTTTTGAACTGTTTGCACTTAAAACTAGAAACAAGTTCAATTTGATTGACCGTCAGAAGGTGGGAAAGTGCCCAGCTCCCTCCCAGCTCCCTGATTGGTGGAGAGAGGTCAATCATCTTCTGGCTAAATGGACTTACACACCCACACATGTGAGACATCAAATCGATTGGCTTGGCCTAAGGAATCCATCCATCTACATATAAATCCATACGTGCTTCTATTCATCCATCCATCCATCCATCCATTCATCCATCCAATAAACCATCTAACATCCATCCAACAATCCATCCATTATTTCATTCATCCAACCATTCATCCATCCCATATCAAATCTGAACATATGTTAATCTATCAGTTTCAGATATCAGCAAATATTTCTAAATTCACAGTTCAGCCAATTGTAAAAATGTACCCGTTAAACTATTCTCATTCAAATGCCAGCTGTTTAACATTTCAAATATTTTGTTTTTAATAAATGTTCAAAGATTAAAGTTTTCTGCTGTTTAGCATTTTTGTATCCATTCTTCACCTATATTCTGAGCTTTATTACACTTGTTGGTGATTTTTGCTTCTTAATCTTTAAATACATTCAGCTCATTTTCACAGTTTAGCTTAGTTTCAGCTTCACTTCAGCTATTCAGCAGCTTCAGCAATCCGTTTCTGAATTCGGCTTATGCTACTCATTAGGGCTGCAACAAACGATTATTTGGATAATCGATGAATCGGATGGGGTCTCGACACGATTAATCGGATTACATTGGGACATTTTTAAAAACTGCTAGGGAAACGTTATTTCTCTCCTTCCTTCACTTTATTAAACACATCATTAGAAAACAGTTCAATAGCAGAAAAACAACATGCCATCACCTAAATTGTCTTGTAAGGTGTATAGACAGAGACCCTAAGCTACACCTATCTGTGACCTAAAATGCTTGGTCCAAGTTAAACAGCTTAAAGAGCAAGTCAACCCCTACCAGAGTCTAACTCCACTCCCACTTCATGTTTGAAAAATGCAACACATGCTGTTGCCTGGCAGACCGAGAGGGTGGAGCCGCTAACAAATACACACACACTCAGGCTCACGACAGCATTGTGACATCATAATGTACCAGTGTACATCATAGCATACTTCTTAGCCAATAGCGGTGGCAGATTTAAATTAAAATACAGTGCAGAGTTTTTACCTGACAACGGCACAACACTGCCAGTTTTAGGCAGAATATTTAAATTTTAACTAAGATGCAATGAAGTGCCAAATTATTGACGACACGCGTCTGCAGCACGATTAGACACTCGTTTATTTAGTTTATCAGCAAAAAAAAGTTTATTTGGGGGTGACTTGCTCTTTAAGGGCAATTCTTATCTGTTTTGTTTGATCTCATCTGTAGACATTTATTATAATTGGGGATGTCAAACAACTAATTTTTAAATGTAATTAAACATAGGCTGTGAATTAATCAAAATTGATCACTATTTCCAAAAATGACTGAAAAAATACCAAATAAAACAAAAGTAAATGAATGCCATCCTCCTTGTGATGATGCCCTGGGCAACTGCCATAAAGTCACATCAAGAAATGCTGCTGATCATTCCAATGATCCCAAATAGACTCACATTAGGCCACATGAAAGCAACTGAACCCAAAAATATATTAACCAGTATATAACTGCACTCTCACACAACACGCCTGCAGCAACAGTTAGGACTCCTCCCTCCCTTTTAAAAGCGTTTTTGCTTCTGAGGACATTGTGGTTGTAAAACCACATGCTAGTAGTCTGGCCCCGGTGTGATCAACCAGTTTCTGCGGGAATGTGACGGTGGAACCGGTTCGCAGCAGCGCCAGTCCCCCCCCCCCCCCCCCCCCCCCCCCGTTTATCTAATAGCGTCACGCATACGATTGTATAGACTTTTTTTTACGAGCTTAGGGCATGTCTAGCCTGTGTAATAATCCGGGGCGTGGGTGAATCACTTTTGAAAAGTTTTTAACTTACCCGGACACCGAGCTCTCTCCTTCCTCGCTGATGATTCAGACATGCTTGCGTTTAAGATGCTGCATCATCACCGTAGTACTCCCGTGCCATGCTAAGTCTGACCTACAAGCAGTGGCGGCTGGTGAAAAATATTTTTGGTGGGGCTGTGCTTTTTTTTATTTTTAAACAAACTTGTGCTTTCTGAGCTTTGTGCACAACTTCACTATTTCCTGAATTAAGCACAGCTCTTTTATTTCCTGTCTTACATCATTGGACAAACTGATTAATCCAGGTGTGTCTGACTATTGGCATGCTGCCTTGCAGACCAAGGTTGAAAAATACTGCAATAAATTGCACATAAAATAACACGACCATAAATGGTAAATAGGCAATGCAAGAGGCAAGTAACAAAAACATTTTGTTTAATTTCATCATTTGAGTGAACACGAAAAATTATGAGCAGGTCACTGTTACAGTAATGGTAGTAAACACCACTTAGACAAAATGCCAGAAATTTACACTGTTAAATATTTCTGGAGTGTTGTGCCAAGGTCAACTTTATACAAAGATCAAGTGGATGCATTTGTGTGTGTGTGTGTGTGTGTGTGTGTGTGTGTGTGTGTGTGTGTGTGTGTGTGTGTGTGTGTGTGTGATACCTCATTAGTACAGAAATTTTGCCCTTCTGTCCTTCTGAGTGGCAAAGCTCTCGATGAGCTTTTTATTGAAGTCAGGAATGTTTGTGACAAGCTTGTTTTTCCATGGAGAGCATGGCAAGAGCATTCAGCCCATCCTGTGTCATGGTGTTCCTCAAGGAAAGTCTTAATCCTCTTTAAAGTAGAAAAGCACCTTTCTGAGCTTGGGTGTGGTGACAAGAATCTTCTTTTGCATGGCTCAGGATGGTGTGAAAAACCTGTCATATGATAAATAAAAAACAACAGATAAGTACATAGGAAACACTTTTATAGGAAATAATGTCATCAGCATCCTCTTACAAATGTCATATTTCCCAGTTTTTGTGACAATAAAACATTTCTGATTCTCAATCAGATGTTTTTACATTTGAAGTAAAAAGATCTCATTGAGAATCAGAAATGTTTAATTGTCCCAAAAGGGAAATTTGTTTGCTGCAGCAGAAGTGTAACAAGTAAACTGGAATCAGATTGATGTATGTACAAATTTACATGAAATACACATTTACGTGATTAAATATGTATAATAAGTATGTGTGTTGAAATGAGTTTTTACAGTTATTGCACATTAAACATGTTATTAAACAAATGTCCCGGTTTGTGGGACAACCAAGGATTTCTGATTCTGATTGTCTTGTTTACAGAAATGTAATGTACAGCTTACCTCGAGCTGCATGGCAACGTTAGCTCTGCCTAGCATAGCTAGCTCCACCGTGTTGTCCATGTGTGCCTGGGATGACTCGTGTTTCTTCACCTTCTCAGAAAAATGTTTCATGTCTGTAACTCCTGACTCATCCATGCCTTATCTGTCCCAGCCGTTTTGAATAACAAACATGGAAAGCAAAATAACGCATTAGCATGATTGCATCCAGCTAGCCAAGCCTTCCTGGCGTACCAATTTTGGGAGAAGCCTCGTGTGTACAGTTTACCTCTCTCCTTCTCCTGCTGGCTTATCTTTACGTCGGGCTGATCTGGTCCAAGCTCTTTGACATTAAGTTTTTCCACCATAGTTCTCCTCTCGAACGGATACTGGAGAAGAGACTGAACTGAATTCAGTGGCTGCTGAGATCCGGTATCCATGCTGGTTGTTGTCACCGGCGGCGTCCATGTTACATCTGCGTCACGACCAAAAACGACTCTGCCGAGTTCTACCGAACACCAACGAATCCTTTGGCGGTAGCTCCATCGCCCATCATGCTTCTGAAACGTTCTGAAACAACGTCGACGCTGATTGGATACATTCCCATTCCTACCCTTTGATATTCTTGTCAGCAATTGGACAGCTGGTCTCGTCCTGTTTGGGCGATTGAAAAACAGCACACAGCCTCCACCGCTCGGCAGAGACCGGCAGAGATCGGCAGAGACCAGCAGAGACCAATATATATATATATATATATATATATATATATATATATATATATATGATTTATTTTTGTTACAAAACACACAATTAACTTAGAATATGTGATTATTGTTATTTTTATTTATTTTTTTAAAATATAAATTAAAAACACGGAAAAACTGGGAGGGCGGCGCCCTATCGCCCTCTACTGGCCAGCCGCCACTGCCTACAAGCGTTGCAGGTAACGAATGTCTTCGCCTGATTTAACTGAAAATGCTCCCAAACTTTCGAAGTTTTTTACTTTTTTTGGGTCTCGCTGCTTCGGCCATGTTCCTCTTCCAAACACCTGCCGGCTCTCCCTCGCGCTGATCTGACTTGCTCTGGTCCGCGCTCAAAGGCCGGGGGGGGGGGGGGGGGGCTTTGGAAGAGTTGTACGACACAATGAATCGATGACGCAATTCGTTGCCAACGCTTTTAGTAATCGATTTTCATCGAATTTATCGATTCGTTGTTGCAGCCCTACTACTCATTTCACAGTTCAACTAAATATAAAAATTAAACTGTCAAACTAGTCCTACTCAAACAACAAGTGTTTAGACATTTTTGCTGTCCAGATTTTTAAATAATGTTCAGATTTCAGTTTTCATCTGTTTAGGATTGTTTTCTCCGTTCTTCACTTTTTGTGCTTTATTTACATTTTGGTGCTTTTTGCTTCTAAATCTTTAAATACATTCAGCTCATTTGAACAGTTTTGCTTAGTTTCAGCTTCACTTCAGCTATTCAGCAGCTTCAGCCATTAGTTTCTGAATTCAGCATATGATGCTAATTTCACAGTTCAGCTAAATGTAAAAATTAAACTGTTAAACTAGTCCTACTGAAATTTACAGGTGTTTAGACATTTTAGCTGTCCAATTGTTTTAAATAGTGTTCACAGATTTGAGTTTTCTGCTCTTTAGGATTAGTTTTCTTGATTCTTCACTGACTTGTTGTGCTTTTTTTGCTTCTTGATGCTTTTTGCTTTCACATCTTTCACTACATTCAGCTCATTTGACAGTTTAGCTTAGTTTCAGCTTACTTCAGCTATTCAACAACTTCAGCAATCAGTTACCAAATTTAGCATAAATGCTAATTTCACAGTTCACCTAAATGTAAAGATTAAACTACTAAGCTTGGCAAACTGAATTAACAGGTGTTTAGACATTTTAGCTGTCCAGATTTTTATTTAATGATCACAGATTTAAGTTTGTTTGCTGTTTAGCATTATTTTTCACTATTCTTCACTTACTTTTTGTGCTTTGTTTGCTTGTTGGTGCTTTTTGCTTCTACATCTTTCAAGACATTCAGCTCATTTTGACAATTTTGCTTAAAGAGCAAGTAACGTCTAAATTAACTTTTTTTTCTGAAGAACTGTATAAATGAGTGTCTTATAGAGTTTTAAATGTGTGTGTATTCATTATTTTAGCATTTTGTGCATTTTCTTTAAAAATTAAAAATTCTGCCTAAATACCACAGTATAGCTCCACCTTCAGCTTAAAACATAGTATTTGACTCATTTTGAATAAATTTTATCCAATGGCTAAAGAGTAAGATACTACGTAAACCAGTAGAGTACTACGTAGCAGCTCTGTGTCAAAGTTATAAAGCATCGAGAGTCTCGGCCACGCCTTGTGGCGAGTTGGGAGTTGGATTTGCAAGCCAGTGTAGGAGGTCAGTGGTAGTTCGGCATTAGCATATAGCGTTAGCATATCCTAGTCTTTAGCATAGCTTTTAGTGTTATAAATACTTATTTAGTGTTAGTTTGGCTGTTGGATATTGTAGTTTAGTTAGTGTTTGGCTGTTAGTGTAAATAGGAAAGTAGTTCGGGTTTAGTGCTCCATATCATGTTAGTATGGTGAGAAGGTGTAGTGTAGTATGGTTGCGGTGGCTCTGTGGGGTTGCACTCCCTTCCGCTGGACTTAGAAATTAGGCACCAGTGGTTGAGCGCAATCGGTGTCTGGAAAACATTCAGCTCCCGCCTGGTGCTGTAGTTTGCACCCAGCATTTTACCCGCGATTCTGCACGTCTCCGTTTGAAGAGGGAGGCTGTGCCCACCGTGGCTCTTCCGCGATTTAGATGCAGCCCACCGACTCTGCTCCCCCATCACGGCAGGCTCCAGTCTGAGGTGAGTCAGCTAAATAACAGTTTTGACATCTTCTAAAGACAATTCCCTACCTAAATGCAAAGTCTGTGCGACGTGGTTCACTTCCTTTAGCTCGTCAGTCGGTAATTCTGCAACAGTGGCTCTAACTGACGCAGCACTAGTTGACACACAGCATTACAGTGTGAAATCCAGCTTGTGACCCGGTTCTGTAAGGAATTCTGTTCAGGAGGTCGCATTTCAGGCTCTCCACATCATGTGTGAGTGACTTTTACGTTATAACAACGATCACACACTAGGAATGTTATAAAGCGCCTATATAGGACAGTTTCTTTTGTATATTATCTGACTTTATAAACTCCAACAACAATGTGCTTCAATTTTTTTTTCAGGCTAAATCTACCCAAGACACTGGCTGTCAGACTGATTTAGCTGCAAGAATGCACTTGTCCAGGCTGACGTGAAGCCTTACCGGCGTAGCAAAGGTGAATTATTTTTAATAATCTTCTATGTAAACATTTTATTATCACCTTCTAGTTTTAATTTGTTTTACAGATTATAGTTACACGTGATTTTATGCTCTTTTAAACATTTATAAATGTGCTGTATATGTGTCGATGGTTTTTAACAAAGCCAGCCAGAATAGAGCTCACAGCCGCTGTGTGTCTTGTGACACAGGGACCATGACGGAAAATCATCTTCCAGAAAGTCCCAGAGCAGCGTCCACACCCTGAAAAGACCAAGATGTGAGGTGTCTGCTGTTGATTCCAGCTTCCACCTCAGTGACAGTGCAAGCTCAGTGAACTGTTCAAGGTAAAAAAAAATTGAAACATTTCAGAATTTTTAAGATATTAACAATTAAATAAGTATGTGATTACGTCATGACATCATGAAGGAGGCTACTGATTCTGGCCCTGTGACACTTGGTGGTGACATGTGAGCTGATTCACCTGGTAAATAACTTTTACATTAAATATTTTGTTTTTGCTATCAAAAGTAAATTAACTAATAACCTGCATTATTGCAGGACACTCGGCAAAATATGGACTCTACACCATGAGGCAGGCACACGTTAATATTCTATAAGAGCACATAAGGTGAGCAACACCACATATTATTATTGTTATTATTGTACACTGTCCTGGATTTGTTTTCTTTCTGCATCTCATCATTAGCCTGGCTGATCACCTGATAACTCCTGTCATCTGGTTGTGACAGCATGAGGATGTCCTCACACACCTGTAACCTATCAGCTCATCTGGCAGAATAGAGAGAAGAGACAACACCACATCTCCTGTTCCTGGAAAGCCTTCAGCCATCCTTCGATGACTGAGAACCTCCATCAGCTCTGTCTCCTGTCTGCCTACAATTATTATAATAAATATTGTGTTTGACAAGTTTTTTGTGCTGCCAAATATCTCATATAGATTCCAGTTTTGATATTTTAATGGACATTTATAAATAACATTAATTGAATTACCACATTGTTGCATGTTTAAATAGCTCTATTGTGATGAATTAAACTAGCACCTCACTGTTAAAAACTCGTTTTAATTTCAAGCATGTTTAAGTATTTATGGACATGAACAAAAACAGGAAATATATCAATTGAGATTTATTTAATTAATATAACAAATAAGGGGGAAAGAGTCATTGAAAGGCACATTCTTCTGGAAGCTCCTGATCCTGACGACACCAGCAGAGGAGACCAGCTGCAGACACCAGAAGATCACCTACAACCAAGAAAGCAGCTGTTATCAGTAAATAAATAATGAAATCAGGACAGTTTTAGTGGGCTGAACACATTACAGAATAATTTTCTCACGGGATATTTTCATAACTTTATGCAGCAGACTAGCTTGAGCCCAGGGCTCCTGGACAGCTGCTATCCAGCACGTTTCAGTGGTTTTCCTGCTTTAACAGGTTAGATTAGCTGTTAAGCAGCTCAGCTATTTGTTGCTGATTAAAACCAGGTGTGTTGAAGCAGATAAACCTCTAAAACATGCTGAATACTAGCTCTCTAGGGCCGTGGAGCTAATCGGATGCTATGGCTAACGGCTACTTACCATTCAGAGCTGGTTCTGTTGGGTCGGTTCCAGTAGTTTCAGGCAACTCACAAGCTCAAAACAATAAGGCTCAGGTCCGCTTGTCTCCTCCAAATAGACTTGGTCCCTTTCTTCTCGAGTGTCTGGGTAAGGAGGGGGAGAAACGTCCCCCACTTCTAATAACTGCTCAGAGTGAAGGGAGCTAGCATCGTCTAGTTAGCCATCGTCTTCGTCACTGCCGCGGCTCCGCCCTCTCGGTCCTCCAGGCAACGCCTACTAATGTTGCAGTTTTTAAAATTGATACGTGGGTGGAGAAGGACTCTGAGGGGGGAATTACCACCTCTTTAATTTCAGCTTCAGTTCAGCTGTTCAGCAGCTTCAGCTTACAGTTTCAGCAATCCAGCATTCAAACAGCATTTGTGCAATAAGGACTCTTTCTTTTTAATAAATCAAAGAACTCTATTTTTAATAAAGCTAATCAAACAAAGTGTTAGTCAGTAATATAATGCTGACCAATCTGTGAAATGACAATGTTATGATTAGTAAGTTTAATGAGTAATATGACTTTAGTCTAGCTGCACTAGACATCTTGATCCACGTAATGTAAACGCATGGCACATTGCTCTTTCTCATCCAATCATAAGCATGGCATAGTCTCTGTGGTGTTTATAAATCTGTCCAACTTCGATTCGACCATAAATCAAAACATCCAGATGAATAAAACCAGTCCCCACGCCATCTTAGTTCAGTTCACTGCATTCTAAGAGAAGTATCGGACCGGCCACCTGGACTTCCTTTTTAAGCAAAGAACCAACAAGCTGGATAAAATCTGTTGCATTTTACCAACCAAACAACGGTTCCTTTCAGAATAAAAGCTGAACTCACTGACCCCAAGGGGGATCCATCTGACGCTGTCAACCAACTGTAGCTTTTTACCTGGAGACAATCCAAAGACTAGTCTGTCGTACTGCTGACGCTGTTTCATCGGCTCCGGTACCGAAGGGGGGTCCGAGGACCTGGCATTCTGGATCTGTACAGAGGTCTCATCCTGAAGGGTATGTGTGGAGCGACAACATGGCGTCTTATGTGTTTATGAAACTCCGATCATAGCTTAAGAGCAAAACATCACTTCATCATTCAGACTTGCTTCTCCGGATACGAGAGTTCTGATGACAACATCACTCACACATACACCATTCATCTCACGTCTCATTCACACCAAGATCCATCCATTCACTTAGAATTTAGAGTTAGTCTTGTTTAAAATTGTTTAGAAATAAATCTTCTTAAACGTTTTAAAGGTGACTCTCTTCTGTTGTCTCTCAGTTAATACGAAGTGGTACATAATCCCTGCAATAAAAAGTTCCAATCTTCTGGTTAAAACTACCCAAAGATCAATAAGATTGATTTCATATTTACTATGGAATCTCATGTCTTATGGTTCATTAAATAATATTAAATTAACCCTTTACAGAGCTAAGGCGGTGGCTGAACAGAGAGGCAGGAAGCAAACGCCGAACGTGCCGCAGCAGGCGAGATTTAAAAAATTGTTTATAAAATAAGGTCTATTTTATTTGTCGGTGTTGTCGTGACGAGTTGACTAATCATGGCAGCCCTAGACATCTTGCTGCGGCTGCCTCTTGCTCTCTTTTGGTTTGAGAGGGGAGGGCCTGGTGACGTAGCGTGCCTGAGTCTGTGGTTTTGATTGGTTAGGAGTAAGTAGAGTCTAGTATGCTGCTACCTGATAGGTTATAATGAAAAAAGGAAACTTTAACGAAGTTTTACTGACCAGTTTCAAATCAAATCAAAGATACTTTATTAATCCCAGAGGGAAATTAGAGTTTTTTACCTATCGCAACACATGTCTATCGATAGATATATTGAACTATTGAATTATCGTCCAGCCCTACCTTATCGACTTCCTTTGTCTTCATTCTTCTCTTGGGCTGGAAAGGAAAACAGTTTAGAAGCAAATGAATGAGACCTTGAGGCAATATCTCATGCAGATTAGTTCCTGCTGAGGAGAGGGAGAAAATGACTTTTAGGTGGAAAACAGTTATTTAATTTCGTTACAGCTCCGAGGCGCATGCACAGTGGTGGCCATCCAGCTCAGCCTTCATCATCGGAGAAAGTGTCGAGTCGCAACATATCTGAAAAGTTTGGGAGCATTATACTAATTCAAAAGAAAACCACTTAGTGCAAACTCTGCAAAGCGAAACTCTCCTTTCACAGTAGCACATCAGCGATGCACGAGCATCTTAAGGGAAGTACAGAGTCGCCTCAGTCACCTCCGCGTGTTTGAATTTGCCCCTCTTTTATGTTGATTTTATTTCCCTGTTTTCATTGGTCTCTTTATCCTTTGTTTTACCCATTTGTCTTCTACTTTAATGTTTTACCTTTTTTGCACTATTCGAATTGCTTTTATTTTTGATTTCTTCATCATGTTTCACATTTCTCATGTACCATGTTCAGCGCCTTGGAAGGCGCTTTATAAAAAAACCTTTGATTGATTGATTGATTGATTGACTGAAGTTTACCTCTTGTTAGCTGCTAACATCAACAGAGTTACTTGTATTTATAGCTGCATCAACACCAGTAGAGACAGTGATGTTGTTACCTTTAGAACATGTTTGTATGTCACTTATTTTTGCTCCAATTACAAACACTAATGATTTATCTCATCCCGCTCCATTAAAGTGGAGTTTACAGACATATAAATGACAACAACCATCTACAGTCAGGTCCATAAATATTGGGACATTGACACAATGCTAACATTTTTGGCTTTATTCACCACCACAATGGATATCAAATTAAATGAACAAGATGTGCTTTAACTGTAGACTGCCAGCTTTTATTTGAGGGTATTTACTGTAATGAGTTAATTTACATGTTATTTAATGAGCCATAAGACATAGGATTCCATAGGAAATATGAAATCAACCTTATGAATCTGTGGGTACTGTTTAACCAGAAGATTGGAACTTTTTATTGCAGGCATTAGATAACCTCGTATTCAGAGACAACAGAAGAGTGAGAGTCAGGTTTTGAAAGTTTAAAGATGTATTACTTAACAAATTGAAACTAGACTAACTTAAACACTAAATGTATGGTGTAACTAAGGTGAATGAAACGGAGAATGATGTAGTGTGGAATGTTGCTCAGAACCAGCAAATCCGAAGAAGCGATTAGTTCTGATGGGAAGTGAGGGTGATCTCTTTGCACTAAGCTTTGGTTAGGAGATTCATAAACACATTCAACGCCATTTCGTTGGCCTACATACCCTTTTGGAAGTCCCCGTTAGATTAGGAATGTCGAGGTCCGCCTGGACCCTCTCTGGAACCGAAGCCGGTAGGAAAAGCAGCGTTTGCCGACCAGACCAGTCTTGAGATACTTCCAGGTCACAACAGTTTTGTTGGCATCTAGCGAGACCCAAACCTGGGTCGTGATGGTTCAGCTTTTATTCTGAAAAGAACCGTTGCAGCAGTTGGAACAGCAACAGATTTTATCCAGCTTGTCATTGATTCTTTCGACTGAAGAGGAAAGTTATGGATTGGCCACTCCGACAACTTCTCTAGAACGCGTTGAACTGGCGTTAAAGATGACATGGGCATAGTTTTATAATTTGGATGTTTTGATTTATGGTCGAATGAAAAGATGACAGATTTACCAAACACCACCAAAACCACGCCTCCGTCAGATCTGACAGATTCTGATTGAATCAGTAAACGCAATGTGTCACTATGTGAGATCAGTCCTAGTGGAAACATTTAAAGTGTATATTCTATAGGATTATAATAAAGTAATTAATATTTTTATTTCACAGATTGGTCACATCTTATTATTGACTAACACTTTGATTGACTAGCTTTATTAAAAATAGAGTTCTTTGATTTATTAAAAGGAGAGAGTCCATTCTTCATTCTTCTCTTGAGCTGGAAAGAAGCAGTTTATAAGCAAATGCATGAGACCTTGAGGCCATATCTCATGCAGACTAGTTCTGTGTCAGAGGAGAGGGGGAAAATGACTTTTGGTGGAAAACGGTGTAGGAATTACAATAGTATGCATATGTGCCTCCCACTTGTTAAGGGGAGGCACATAGTGCCCGAAAGAACCGGGTGTGACCGAAAGTGACCGAAAGAACGAGATCGCAGATACAAGCGACCGAAATGAGTTTTCTCTACAAAGTGGCTGGACTCTCCCTTAGAGATGGGGTGAGAAGCTCAGTCATCTGGGAGGGGCTTAGAGGAGATTTGCTGTTCCTTCAGATTGAGAGGAGCCAGTTGAGATGGCTCGGACATCTGGTCAGGATGCCTCCTGGATGCCTCCCTAGTGAGGTTTTTCGGGCACGTCCAACAGGGAGGAGACCCAAAGAAAGACCCAGAACACGTTGGAGGGACCATGTTAATCCAGCTGGCCAGGGAACACCTTGGGATTCCCCCGGAAGAGCTGGCCCAAGTGGCTGGGCAGAATGAAGTCTGGGCCTCTTGATTTTGGCTGCTGCCCTCACGACCCGACTCCGGATAAGCGGATGAAAATGGATGGATGGATGGATGGATGGATGGAGTAAAAATTGAGACAAGGACATCTGTAGCATCTTCATTGTATTCCATGCATGAAGCTGAAGCAGAGGGCAGTTCGGAAGGCTTCCCTTAAATGAGACCAAGTTCACTCATTTCATTTTTGGTCTCTAGTATACACGGATGCCTTGTGATTCGATGTCTGTGGGTAAAAAAGATCTCGTGCTCCTTTTTCAGGAATTAGAAGTTAGCGGGAGCAGAAAACAGCAGGACGTGGCATCTGAAGCCGGGCGTACACTGTGCGACTTTTTCACTCGCAGCGTTCAGCTTCAGCTCAAACTGTACGACTTCCTCGCAGAGCAGATCTCACGAGTCATGTGCTCACACTGTACGACCCAGTTCTTGCATGCGACCTGAATGCTCACACTGTACGAGTGCCGCAGCTAAAAATTAACCAGTAGATGACGCAACACGTTGGAATTACAAACACGAAGAAGAAAACCCCGGAAGTAAACACGAGGGAAAACGAAAACAACACGTTCGGTTCCGAGCAGAATAGCGCTTGCATGCTCGCTGTTAACCGCAATAATGCCCGTCAAAACAAGACGTTTGTCTTTGGCTCTTCTTGCCATCATGTGTGTAGATGAAAAGAAAAAGAGAAGACGAATGTGGACAAAGAAATGGCTGGGCAGACGTTGCCAGTATGGTTTGTCAAATCTACAGCAGGAATTGGAGGTAAGATGTTTGAAATTGTCTTTTCCTTATGTAACTACAATTGTATCTATGGACTTAAATTACATTTTGACCAGCTGATGGACTTTGGGGTGGTGGGTGGAGTGACAACCGCCATTTGTAATGCTGTTGCATTGGTGTGTGAAATAGATCGATGATATGAAGGGGTTTCGGGACCTTCTCCGCATGTCTGTGGAAGAATTCAACGACCTTCTGGAGAGAGTGACCCCTCAAATCATCAAGAGAGACACACACCTGAGGAAGGCGATCAGTCCTAGGGAGAGGCTCTCTGTGACACTGAGATTCCTTGCAACAGGCAAGAATACACACACACACACACACACACACTCTCTCTCTCTCTCTCTCTCTCTCTCTCTCTCTCTCTCTCCCTCTCTCTCTCTCTCTCTCTCTCTCTCTCACACACACACACATCCAAATCAAGTTTACACATTATGAAACACTTTCTTAATCTTTATAGGTGAGACCTACAATTCCTTATCTTTCCAGTTCAGGATTGGGAGCACCACACTGAGTCGCATTGTGATGGAAACCTGTGCAGCCATAGCTCTAGTATTACGTGAGGAATACCTAAAGGTAATTTTTTCCCTGCCCTAAAACAGCTCATTCACCTGTTCATCCACCCATCACGCTGTGCAGAAGCAATTTATTCACCTGCTGATGTAAATCTGGTGTGTTTGATCAGTAAAAACTGTAAAACATGCTTGATAAGGACCCTCAAGTAACAGAGTGGCATGTGGCACATCACAGATTCATGCACATACAGTTGGAACGTAAAAGTTGTTATTGAAGTGTGTTTACATTCTGAGGATTATGAACCTGTTGAGTGATAGTGAAATGTGATGCATTGCACCAGATTTAGCTAGAAGCTAATTTGCAAGTGCAGTCCTGATTAAACCTGAGACTAATATAATGTATCACCATGTACTTCTTCCACAGACACCATCAACTGAGACTGAGTGGAAGGTCATCGCTAAAGACTTTGAAGACAAGTGGCATTTTCCACATTGCATCGGGGCCATAGATGGGAAACACATCTTCATTCAACCCCCTGCCAACAGTGGAAGCACGTTTTATAATTACAAGTCAAGGTTTTCCATCATACTTACGGCTGTAGTTGACACAAATTATAGATTCGTATATGCAAGTGCAGGGACACAAGGAAGGGCATCTGATGCTGGAGTGTTTGCCCATTCTGATCTCAGAGAGGCTATGGACACAGGCACTCTGATTGTCCCTCCTGATGCAACCCTGCCAGGCACTGACTCCACGATGCCATATGTGCTCATTGGTGACGAAGCATATCCCCTTAGGCCAGATCTGATGAAACCATATCCATCATGAAACCTCAACCATGATCAAAGGATTTTCAACTACAGGCTTTCCAGAGCACGCCGTGTTGTTGAGAACGCATTTGGAATTCTGGCCAATCGCTTTCGCGTTTTCAGAACCACAATCTGCCTGCATCCAGACAAAGTTGTTGCAGTTGTTTTTGCAACACTTTGTCTCCACAACTTCCTCCAACAACAGAGATCAGATGCCTACACACCACCTGGCTATGTGGATTCTGAAGATGCAAACCATCAGCTGGTCAGCGGCACATGGCAAAGTGAGGGAGCCCTTCAGTCAGTTTCGGCAAGCAGAGCTAGGAACCCCTCAGTGGAGGCTAAGAAACAACGTGATGTGTTAGCCCAGTACTTTGTCTCACCTGCAGGAAGAATTTCCTGGCAGGAAAACATGGTGTAGCTTCATATGCGCTAAACTTCTGTAAATAAAGTGAGAGCATTGGTTCCACTCAGTCATAAGCTCAGATGGTGTTCCTGTCTGGCTGTGGGAGTGGAGTGATGCATTTTCTTATGTTTGTAACATTTGTGAGCAGTACATTAAAGAATTTTTCAAAAAGTTTTTATTTATGAAAACTATTTAAACAACGGCAGATAAAAAACAGTAATTTACATATACACCAAAAAACCTGTGTGGGAGAAAAAAGGGCAAACTTTCCCTTTTTAAGACAAAATGATTAAAAAAAACTAAAACAAAGATACTATTGATAAAAATAATTAACTAGTCTGAGTTGAGCAGGTGTCTGTATGACATTGGCGATGGTGATCGCAAAAAGTTGTCATTCCGTGGTGACTGCAACTCTGCACTGCATGTGGAAGGAAGTTGCAGGACTGACATGGGGAACAGGACATTGTCCAGCCTGTTCTGCTTCTTGTGCATCATAAATTAAGTTCATGATGCTTCTCCTGAGCCTCAGCTGTGAATGTTTGTCCTTGACATTCCGCATTTCTTCGGCTACTTGTTGGCCAAACTGCTCCTCAGCATCCGATTGGCTCAGTGAACTCTGTACTTGCTTGAGTAATGACAGTTTGACCATCTCTAGGTTTTGCTCAGATTTCTTGCTGGTGTTCATTTTGTTTGAGTTGTGCATTCCGGGTTTTTGGGTGGGCTGCCTCATGGATCGGCTTAACTCTGAGCTGTTTGAACTGCTTTCCTCCTCTTCTTCCAAGGCTGGAGATGAATTGGACACATCAGCGTCACTATGCGGAGCAGACGGGTCCTCGCTCCCCTCTTCAATGCTGCCCTCATCTGTAGCACATGAGGCATCTGAATCCATGCTAAGCTGCATTGGAAAACATACAAAATAGATGGATGAGGGTTAATAAATATGAGATCTTATTAATTGTATTATGTGAGGAGTACATTTCTTATGGTGTGGCTATATTGTGTGTGTGTGTGTGTGTGTGTGTGTGTGTGTGTCTTGCTTATGAACTTACATTAGAGACTGGCTCTGTGAATTACATGGGGCCTCAGGAAATCCAAATTGGCCAGCAACCATTTCTGTTTGGGAGTGAGTTGTTTTTGGCCACTGCCACTGGCTTTCGGCCTCATCAGTTTGCCATATTGTGTGCGAAGTGATGCCACACGTGTTTTCACCTCGTTCACTGAAAATCAAAGAACATAGATTATAACATTTTGTGAAGTCTCTAATTTCCCTCTGGGATTAATAAAGTATTGAAGTTGAATTGAATTACATCAGTTCGTTAGTTACTGTTTCAAGCAATAAATAGGCAAATGTATTATCTAATGTTACTACATGTTACTGTTAATATTGCTTGATTGTTACTAGAAACAATACAGTTCATAGATGCTTACCTGGCAGCTGCAACTGTGTGGCAATTGCTTGCCAATCTTTCTCCCGGTTGTTGCGGTCGTGATACGTCTTTGTGCCCACATCGTAAAGGTTTGCGTGTCCTTGCCAAAGTTCCACAAGTTGAGCCTCCATTGCTGAAGTCCAAACAACACGTTGTTGTGCCGTAGCCATGCTGCTAGCTGTATGTGCTGTAGCCATGTTGTACTCGTCGACTCGTCGTCTTGCCTGATTTGTTTGTCGCTTCCGCTTCCTAAATTGTGCCCCTGCTTTCGTGTTTGCGCATGCGCCGTTAGCGGTTCTGATACTTTTTGGATCGCAGCTGCTCACAGCGCTGCTTCAACAGTGCGATACCCTCACGAGGGACGAGCGAAATATTAAACACACCAGAAGTCCCTGCGACCTCACAACTGCTGATCGGCAGCTGGTCACGTGGTGTTAATCGCCTCTCGTAACCCCCTGTACACTACACGACCGCTCGGCGCAAAACTCGCCCCAATGTCGTGGATTCTCGCACGAGTGGAAAATTGGCTCAAAAAAGTGAAAAAGTCGCACAGTGTACGCCCGGCTTTACTCATTAATTCCTGTACTTGCTTGGATGTGGTTCTGGGTTTACAGTAGTGAGCTGGTCTTGTGTGTTGGAAGTGCAGTGCATGTTGAGGCACACATTAGCTACAGGATGGCTGCTTGGACTCATGTTTACAATGTAGTTAGTTTACAAATGGCTTTTCCTCTTGTTTTTATTCTACTACTTTTGTCTGGAGCTCTGGTTATACTTGGTTAAAACGAGTTTTATAAACTGGAACTTGTGTTTTTGAACCTTAACCACTCGTCCAGCTATGTCGTGACTGAACTTATGCAAAGTGACCTCCATAAGATCATCGTATCACCGCAGCCTCTGAGCTCAGACCACGCCAAAGTTTTTCTGTATCAGATCCTACGAGGTAGGTGTTTCTGTTACTTGTGTTGAGACGTGTGGTTTCACAACAGGATGGAGATGGCTGGTTATATAGCAACTTCAGTTAAATATTAGTTTTATATAAAGTATGAAATCTACGTGAGTAGAGCAGTCATTCTTTTGTTTCTTAGTTTTCCCTGCAACAGTAAGTTGCATAACTCGGTCTTCATAAATCATCGTGCTCTGTGATGTGATATTGACCAACCTTTGCCCTGGCTTGAAGAGAAAATGAAAGGCTTCTCTAATGGGTAAGGTGAGCAGCGGAGTCATCCCTGAGGCAGTCAAACATGGAAGTACGGTTGTTAAGCAAATGAAGGAGCCGGGTGAGGAGGTCGGATGTATCCTGGACACCTCCAAACGCAAAACTCATTACAAGTAGGTTTCTATCCAGGACTTATGAGGGAGTGTTCTTGGAAATGCCTCCAAGTCCTCAGATGAGGAGGTGGAGCTGGAGCAGGAGGTAAATGGGTCCAGGTGGATGGCTTTACCTGGGCTACTTCTAGTAGATATTGTTTAGGTGGCCTATGTTTGTTCTCCAGGACTGATGAGCTAAGCCAGCTGTAATGTCTAATTCTGCAGGACTTAAATACCTTCACTCTGCTGGGATACTACACCGAGACATCAAACCTGGCAACCTCCTGGTTAATAGTAATTGTGTACTCAAGGTGTGTATTTCATGTTTTTCCACATTCAGTCGTGATGTATCTTTGTTCAGAAACACTATTAGCTGGTCCTGACCATCTTCCCTTATAGATCTGTGACTTTGGCCTTGCGCGGGTGGAGGAGACGGATGAGTCCCGGCACATGACTCAGGAAGTGGTGACGCAGTACTACAGAGCACCAGAGATCCTCATGGGGAGCCGCCACTATTCCAACTCCATTGATATCTGGTCTGTGGGTTGCATCTTTGCAGAGCTGCTGGGACGTCGAATCCTCTTCCAAGCTCAGAGTCCCATTCAGCAGGTGACTTCTGATCTCTGAGACAAAACCATTCGACAAAGGAAACTTTTCATCATCTAATAGTTTTTTACTGTGGTAAAACATGTAGAGAAAAATGATCGGTGGGAAAAATAAGGGACCAGGAATTTTCCAAATCGTTTGAGAAAATGTTCTGCTTCGTATCTCAACTCATTTACAATTACAGTTCCAGATTTAGTTCTACCTGATTTTAGATGAATAAGTCATCAGTTGGTACCATCATCATGGACTTGGTTGGTTGTCTCCATATGTGTCCTGGAAATGACTTTATATTCCAGCAAGAGGGGGTGCAACATCTCATACAAGCTGCAGAACTCAACACCTGGGTGATTTGGTTCTGGCATTCATAAGTCAGGATAAGGGACATCACAAAGTCCAGACTGTGATCTAATGGACTAGTGTGTGGGAGTCCCAAAGAGAGAGAGTGTATCTATAAAAGCACAGAGGAGGATCTGGAGGCAAAAATCAAGGAGAGCATCTTGAGTGATCCAGAGTTCGTCTGGGTAACAGGAGCTTCTGCAGCCAGAATGCCACCAAATCAACCATTTATTCAGGTGGAATAAAACCCAGACCCACATGTTTTTAAACCCAAGCATAAGTTTGATCCCAGGCAAAAATAGGATATCAAAACCCCCAACCTCCCATTATCCGGCAATGTGATGGCATCATGTAGTAAGTAAATTTTATTTGTTTAGCACTCATCACAGACATGGAATCACAAAGATCTTCACATAAATCGAAATAAAACATAAATCATAAAAGAATATTTAGATTAAAATCAGAAAAATTAAGTCATAAAATTATATAATACCATAAAACAAATGAAAGAAGATTTCTAATTTGAGTTAAAAATAAGAAAACAAAAGATTTAGGTAAAAGCAACTTTAAATAAAAGGGTTGTCAGCTGTTTTTTAAAAGTGTGCAGACTGCCAATGCTACGTAAGGAAAAAGAAAGAAAGTCGAGGTGCAACAGTCTGGAAGGAGCGATCACCTCGACTTTTATATCTGGTCCGTGGAACTTCTAGAAGGTTCTGGTGGGTGGACGTGAGGGCTCGGGTTGGAGCATAAGGCTTTAACAGTTCAGTAATATAGGGAGGAGCTTGACCCTGTAGATTCCATCTTTCAGTTCTTTTTAAAACACAGAAAAGGTTTAATTACCTGCAACGTTTCGTTTGCGGCTGCAAACATCATCAGGTTGACGCCGTTGACCATGTAGAGCAGGGATTCCCAAGCTGCCGCTAGGGGGTGCGCAAGGTGAAAAGTGTAATGGCTGCGGAGCTCAGAGAAGTCTGTCAAAAGTCACCATAAAAGGTTGGTTTATGCTTGACGCGTCCGCAAGGTCCGCGCGGAAAAGTTGCGTCATTTTAACAACCACGCCCCTCCACCGCGCCTCCGCACGGCCCAGAATTTCCGCAACGCACACATCGGAAAATGTCTAACCACGCAGACGGTCGGACGCGGAAAAACATGGCTGACTGGCAAGAACTAGTATGGCAGAGGTTCGTAAATACAGACATTTGTATGATTCAGCTCTCAGAGATCACCGTGATCAACATGTTGTAAATAATTCTTGGAGAGAAATAGCTCGCACTGTCGGAAAAGACGAGGACGCTGTTAAATATGCTGGAATACCATGTTGTAAACAGTAATTTCTACTTCTACTATGGTGAAGTGTTGGGTGCATGCCGTAGAGCTCCATGCTGCCCCGTTCAGTTTGGGAGAATATTGGCTCACCGCAGAGACGAGCCGCACGAACCATAAACGCTGCGAGTTGTGAAGCGCGTTCCATCCGCGAGCCGCATCACCGCGCGGAAAGTAAATGCGTCAAGCATAAACCAAGCTAGCGTAGCCAGAAACTCATTTGTGGGTGGACCTAAGAAAATGTAAGTGGGCCCAATAAATGTAATTGAAAACAAGTATATTTTGCTTGTGTGTGTGTGTGTGTGTGTGTGTGTGTGTGTGTGTGTGTGTGTGTGTGTGTGTGTGTGTGTGTGTGTGTGTGTGTGTGTCCTCCGCACATGCCCTAGCTCAGGAGTCGGCAATCCGCGGCTCTGGAGCCGCATGCGGCTCTTCCATACATCTGATGCGGCTCTCTGTGTTTGTAAAATAATTAATGGATATTTAAATAAAATGCTTTATATTTTACTGCATTAATTTTACATCTGTAAGCTAATTCTAAATGTAAAGATTGTCTGCGTAAACCTGAACAGTTCCAACCCGGTCTTACTGTGAGACCGGGTTGACGCATCACGCTTGTGAGTAATCATATTGGCGCTTCCTGAGCTGAAGACGATGTGAGATTCTGGGACTCTCCTCAGACGCCACATTGGAGACAGGAACAAGCACAATTCAGCCAAAGTTTCATCATCAGGGAACATTTTCTAAGTGACAAGTCTCTCTGAGAGACCGGGTTTGGAAAACTCTCGCTTCAGTGGAAGGAATCTTCCCGCATGCACTCTGGTTCTGCAACGCGCTCCAAGCCCCTCTCCACATCTTCAGCTTGCTGTGCACCGTACGTATGCACTGACAGTGAGCTCCGCTGAGCGGTGTCCAGCTCAGATGTTCAGAAGGAAATCTTTTCTTGAGTGATTTAGTTACATCTGCGATTTGCGAAACGAGTAAAGTGTCAGTTCGTCTGCATGTGTTGGGGTAATTATTTCTATTCTTTCTCCGTCAAAATAAACGGCCAAATATGGGAACTGTCAGGTCAACACAAGCCCTGCTTTTAACTGTTCTGTTTTCTTGTGAAAATTGTTACAAATTTAACTTGATTACCACCAGAGCCAGGCGCACTGCGCCGTTATCTCCGTCACTGTAAATGAGGGAAAAACAAAATGATCGGATCCTTTTCTGACCTTCCCCACCTACAAAGTTTAATTACAACAATCAAACGTGACAGAGCCTGGATTTGTATTCTGAACAGTCTAAACATGTTTTAAAAAGAAACGTATGACAAAAGTGGCACCTGCTCAGTAAAACCACCAACAGGGTGAAAAATATCAAAATATTGTCGGCAGAGACGGGCTACAACTTCCGGATCCACTTTATATAAATCGTTTTATTGATTATCTTCTTATGAAAGATAGCTTTGACGTACACGAGCGACCGGTACTGGCTGCTGTCACCTGTTGTGAGCAGCGCTCTGCTGTCTGAGGGTAGGCCCCGCCCACAATGCCGCGGCTGCTGCGGTGTTTTCTTTACTGTGGGAAACGGGTAATAATGGCTCTTTTATGGGAACAGGTTGCCGACCCCTGGTTTAGCGTGACGTCTGATATATATATATATATATATATATATATATATATATATATATATATATATATATATATATATATATATATATGGGGCTGGGGGTGCGTCAACATGGTCGGGACATAGAAGGGGGTGCGCGGCTAAATAAGTTTGGGAACCACTGATGTAGAGCCCTGATAGTTCTAGTCAGGACTCTAAAATGAACTCTAAAGTTAACGGGTAACCAGTGCAGAGACATCAGAATAGGAGTGATGTGTGCTCTTCTGTTTGCTCCAGTTAGGAGTCTCGCTGCAGAGTTCTGGACCAACTGAAGGCGGCCAAGGGCTTGTTTGTTAAAACATGTGAAGAGTGTGTTACAGTAATCTAGACGGGAGGAGATAAAGGCATGGAGAACCATTTCAGGTTCATGTTTTGACCCCAACCTTCACAGTTTGGAGATATTTCTTAAATGATAAAAACAGTTTCGGACCAGCGTTTTTGAGTGACCTTCAAGAGACATTGATTGGTCAAAAACACCCAAATTCCTTAAGTTTGTCCCGACGGCAGAAGATAAATGACCAAGTTTTAGACTAATCAGGGGAACCCTGCTATCTTCTAGCCAGCTGGTGATAGCTGATAGACACTAGTAATTCAGACAGTTTACATATGTAAGGTTCAGTGGAGTGGTATGTGTGATTTAATGGTTTTACATTTGTGTTCAGTTGGATTTAATCACTGACCTGTTGGGAACACCTTCTATGGAAGCGATGCGGACAGCATGTGAAGGGGCTCGTGCACACATCCTCAGAAGTGCTCACAAACAGGTGAAGTACTTTTAAACAAGTATATAGACTTCTGTCTCTTTTAAATCCTTAACCCATTAAATAACACCAAACAGACACCTGACTAAATCATGTCATCATTATCAGTCACTTTGGGAGACAGCTGCAGAGGAGTGAAGTTCCTGCTGCGTATCTGGAGGGTTGCAGGCTTGCTGCTGGCTCACTAGTGTCCTTGAGCAAGGCACTCTGCTGGTGGTGTCTGTGTACAGCAGCACCACCCCGTCAGCATTCACCAGAGCTGCTGTGGCTCGTCACCTTCAGTGTGGGAATTTGTGAATGACTGGTGTGTTGTAAAGAGCCTTGGGGGGGTTCGAGTACTCTAGAAGGTGCTATAGGGAGCCTAAGTCACGCCCATCTACTTCCGGACCATGGGTCCCCGGAAGAATAAAAAAATGAATGCAAGTCAACGGGGCTAAAAACACTGTTTTCTTATTCCGCTTCTTTTGTGCCGTGGATTTCACGATGTACGTGAATTTTAAAGAAGCATTTTGATACCAAGGGTTAGGGTTAGGGGAAATCAATCAATCAAAGCTTTATTTATAAAGCGCCTTCCGCAACCCTGTCAGGAAGCCCAAGGCGCTGAACATGGTACAGTAGAAGTACAAATATAGTGAATAAATCAAAAATAAAAGCAATTCAAAAATAAAAGCAATTCAAATTACAAAATACAAATTACAAAAAAGGTGAAACATTCTAGTACAGGACAGATGGGTAAAACAAGGGATAGAGTGAACCAATGAAAACTGTGAAAGAAATTCAACGTAAAAGAGGGCCGAATCAAACATGTTCAGGAAACGCCAAGCGGAGGTGTGTTTTTAGGCGACTCTTAAAGGCTGGCAGAGATGGGGACAGCCTAACTGAGGGTGGCAACTGGTTCCAGAGTGACGGTGCTAGGACTGAGAAAGCCCGGTCCCCGCGAGTACGACACCTAGAACGAGGGACAGCGAGCAGGCCTTGGTCAGAGGAGCGCAGAGCGCGTGATGGGGAATGTTTGTTCAGGAGAGTGGCCAGATAGGGGGGAGCACCACTCTGGAAGAAATTGTAAACAAAGACGAGAATTTTAAATTGTGCACGATAGCAAACCGGAAGCCAGTGCAGGGAGGCCAGAACCGGACTGATGTGGTCCCGTTTCCTGGTCCCAGTCAGGAACCTTGCTGCACTGTTCTGCACAACCTGTAGGCGACGCAGTGATGACTGACACAACCCTGCAAAGAGAGAGTTGCAGTAATCAAGCCTAGAAATAACAAAGACATGCAGTACCCGCTCCAGGTGGGCTCTCGACAGCATAGGCTTGGTCTTTGCAAGGCGTCTCAGGTGAAAGAAACTGGACCGGATCACTGAGTTGATGTGAGCATCAAATTTAAGTCCAACATCAATTTTCACTCCCAAACTGGTAACAACTGGTTTTGAGTATGGAGAAAGAGGGCCAAGATCAACATAACGACCCACATTCCTGCTATTAGGGTGAAAAACAATGAGCTCTGTCTTTCCCTCATTCAGATGCAGATAGTTGGCCATTAGCCAAGACTTCACCTCATTAACACAGGAGACAAAGGACTGAATAGAGTGACCTTTCTCCTGACACAATGGAGAGTAAATCTGGCAATCGTCAGCATTGAGATGGAATGATAGGCCATGTTTACGAAAGATTGACCCCAGAGGTAGCAGATAAATGGCAAACAAAAGAGGACCAAGGATCGATCCCTGCGGGACCCCCCAGCGGAGCCCCTCCCAAGATGAAAAAACATCACCCAGTTTAACACAGAATGTCCTGTTGTGGAGATACGATCTAAACCAGTCCAGAGCTGACCCTTTGATCCCAACCCATCGTTCCAAGCGATCGAGTAGAATCGCGTGGTCAACTGTGTCGAAGGCTGCCGTCAGATCTAACAAAAGAAGCACCACAGATGCTTGATACTTACTTATCTATTTAGTAAGCTTTTACTTTTAGCATGACTCTCTAATATTTTGCTTTTACTGTATTATACCTTGTTCTTTTTTTCTATTGTATTATGCTGCTGAGAGACCGCTGCTCGTCAAACACATTTCATTGCAATGTTGACCCTGTGCTAACTTGCATATGACAAATAAACTAAACTAAACTAAACTAAAAATGTTCCATGATCTAGTGATAGATAGATGTCATTTAGGACCCTCAGTAGAGCAGACTCTGTGCTATGGCCAGACCTGAACCCTGATTGGAAGACCTCAAACAGATCAGAGTTAGCTAAATGTGAGACCAGCTGCTGATAAACGACTTTCTCAAGCAGTTTTGATGTAAAGGGCAGGGTAGAGATAGGCCTGTAATTTTCTATCACAGAGACATCAGCACCAGGTTTCTTCAGGGTCGGCCGGATAACTGCTGCTTTCAAAGCAGCTGGGACCACACCTGTGCTGAGGCTCCCATTGATAATCTGACCAAGTGAAGGGCCAAGGCACGGAAAGGCAGCCTTCCAGAGACGAGGCGGCAGAACATCAAGTGGAGAGCCAGATGGCTTCTGCCTCGCAACTAGCTTACTCAGCTCAGAGTATGAAACTGTATTGAGGGAGCTCAGGGTGGGTGGTGATGGAGGAACTGGAACAGGGTCAATAAAGTTACCAGAAATAGCTGCTCTAATGCCTGATACTTTATCCAAAAAGAATCTGTGAAAAGCTTCAGAGTTTCCAGCAGCTGTAGGAGACATGGAGCTAGGCTCCTGATGCACCAGGACAGAGTTTAGTGTTTTGTAGAGAATCTTAGGATTATTGGAGTTTGTTTCAATGATGTCTGCAAAATAGGCCGTTCTGGCAGCCCTCACTGCATCCTGATAAGCAACCAGAGATGCTCTGAACAACTCACGCGAGACCTGTAGGCCATCCTTTTTCCACTTTCTCTCCGAGGATCTACACGCCCGCCTACAAGCCCGTGTGACATCAGAGAGCCATGGCTCCCTCCTAGGCCTAGACTTGCAAAGCTTGAGAGGGGCAACCATGTCCAGGACCTGAATACAAAGTACATCAGTGTTGTGAATAGTGTTCAGTGTTAGATGGATCAGGGTTAAAGGTCTCTAACCTTACAGACATACAGTCCACAAACTTTGAAATAGTTTCTGCATCCAGGGCTCTGAACCTAGTAGCTGGAGCTTCACACACAGGGACAGGACATGGCAGCGTAACATCACAGAGTATAGGAGAGTGGTCAGAGAACACAGGAGGCAAAGTCACAAGGTTCATGATGGGTAGACCATAAGAGATAACCAGGTCCAGGGTGTGACCCCTGGCATGAGTTGGGGATGATACCCATTGAGTTAGATTGAATGAATCTAGCAAATTAAAAAAACCTTTAGCAAGCACATTATCAGGACAGCAGATATGGATGTTAAAATCACCAAAAAATAGGACATAATCATATTTTAGGATGCAGTCTGCCACAAGATCACAGAAATCATTAAGGAAGTTAGAGTCAGTCTTTAGAAGCCGATAAATCAGCACAACGAGCAGGCGGGGGGAGATGCACAGTTCAAAGGAAGAAAATGACATGGTGGGTGTAAGCTGTTTACAAGGAAAGCTGGATTTGAAAACAACAACCAGCCCTCCACCTCTGCCCCGTGATCTGGGGATATTAAAACAGGAGCAGCCAGGTGGTACCAGCTCCAGCAGGGCGCTTGAGTCACCAAACGGGATCCAGGACTCAAAGATGCACAGAAAACCCAAGTTATGCTGAATAAAAAAGTCACAAAGAATAAAAGTTTTGTTCAGCACAGACCTGGCATTGGCCAGACCAAACTGGGTCTGCGGCGGAGCTGCAGCACCGAGATCGCGCACGGGCCCAGTCCCCTCTAACTCTGTGCCCGTAACCGAGCGCAGATTCTCCCAGCAAACCCCAGTCTGGCGAGGTCTTCGAGCCGATCGGCCGACGAGCGGTGCCGGTTCACCCTCAGAGCCGGTCAAGTTCCCTGGGCAGGGCGCCGAGTAATCCAGGAGACATCTCGGAACCACCGGGTCAGAAGCTGGGCCGAATCGGACCAGCCGCTTGTTCAGGGATCCAGCCCGACGTCTCACGCGCCGGCTACCTCGCTTTCCCCGTCTTCTCCGATGCTTCCTTCTCGAGCTGGGGCGGACAGAGGGCCGACACATCACGGCTTGGGGGGAGAGAGCACGCGGGCAATTCAACCAGCAGCACCATCCGTGAGGTTCCCAGCGCGCGCAGCCCGCTACATCAACGGAAGGACGAAGCCTCAGCAGCGCAGCTCGATCGTATGTCAGCAGCGGATCCACACCGTTCAAAAAAAGCATAAGAGACAACAAAAATGCATAAAAGCCAACAAAACGCCAATAAAAAACCAGTAAAAAGCAAGGTACAAGTGCATAAAGAGGACGAGCAGCTCGCAGCGTGCACCCGCGCGAGCGCCATCTTACTCTCCTATACCAAAATAAAAGTTGGCATAAAGTGTTATTTTAGGTTTTGTGCAAGTCCATGACTACAAATGCGCTTCACAAAAGGGACGTGATTGAACCAGACACAGGGAAAAACAGGGAAAATGGCTGTAAGTTCAGCAAACATCTAATCCTTCTTTCAGGAGCAAAGAACCATCAAACATCTGGCCATGTGGTGAGTAGCAGCTACGCTAGGGGAGAGGAGATTCAGTAGTGATGTCATTTATGCAATGTACCAACGCCTGATTTGTAGTCATGCTAATTATGAACTTTTACAAGCTGATAAATCTCAAAGTACGTGACAGACGTGGTCAAAACACCCATCATTAGTTTTCATTTAAATAGAAGTACAATACATGCGATCCAGGGTGTAAGGGAAAGCGGGTTAGAAAATAGCTCTTTTAGCACCGTTGTCTTGCATTCATGTTTTGTTCTAGGAACCCATGAGCCAACCGGAAAGGGAGGCTCCCTGTTTAAATACAAAGCATTTACCGTTACCCAGAGGAGATTTTGGTCATTTACAGTTATAGGGTAAAAATAATCCTAGTTAATACTTTGTCTTCTTTGTTGTGACTTGTCTGTGTTGTTTTTGTTGGCAGCCATCCCTTCCTGTTCTGTACACACTGTCCAGCCAAGCAACCCACGAAGCAGTCCACCTCTTATGCAGGATGCTGGTGTTTGATCCAGTGAGTCTACCCTCTGTTTCGTATCCTGTTGGCTAACAAAATCTAATTCAGAAAGACTTTAATAATCCCAGAGAGAAATTAGGTGGTGTAATCTTTGGAGAGTATTTAAAGATGCTGATGGCTGTGGGCAGGAGGTAGCAGGTCTGTACTACAACAGGTCTAAAGAAGACTTCCACTGAAGATGCTCTGTGTTTGCATGATGGTGTCAGAAGAGGATGCTCAGGGTTGTCCATCTTCTTTATTTTGGCTTTTTGAAGGCTCCTTGTTTGCACAATAATCTTCAGCTCTGTATCTTGATGTTGATATGATGTTTTGATCCAAGCAAAGATGTATTATTCTGCAGCATTTACCGTCTGAGTATTATTATCATCAGAGCACCCACACATCCACAAAGCTGGTGGTGGCCTGAGGGAACTGGCAACATTTAACACGGCTATCAGTGAGCCCCAGGGCAATTGTGACTCATCACCGCCAGCGTAGGAATGTGTGTGTGTGTGTGTATTCATGGGTGAATGTTGTGTTGTAAAGTGCTTTAGGGGGTTATAAGACTCTAGAAGGTGATACATAAATACCATTCACAAACCACTAACTCATGCATTCGGTCTCCAGTCAAAAAGGATTTCCGCTAAGGACGCCTTGGCTCATCCGTACCTGGACGAGGGTCGGCTGCGCTACCACACCTGCATGTGCAAGTGCTGCTACACCACGTCCTCCGGCCGGGTTTACACCAGCAACTTTGAGCCTGTCACAAATCCCAAGTTTGATGACGGCTTTGAGAAGAACCTGAGCTCTGTGAGACAGGTCAAAGGTGAGCTGCCCACCTGTCTGTTAACTTTGCCTCATGACGAGGAGTTTTGAAGTGAAACATGCTGGCTCCATGTTTCCCTCTCAGAGATTATCCATCAGTTCATCCTGGAGCAACAGAAGGGGAGCAGAGTGCCGCTCTGCATCAACCCCCAGTCAGCTGCTTTCAAAAGCTTCATCAGGTACCAGGATTCCCCTCTGACATAAACAGAATGACATGGTTATGATGCAGATTTACTATTTGGGGGCCTCTAATGTGGGTTCCTGTCATGAAGAGCAGAGTTGAGGGTGTGTCAAAGTCCTGATTTAACACCATCCTGTACTTCTCTGAGACTAAAGGAGAGCAGGGTGACATCTGTGGGTGTTTAACATTAGGGCTCCATTCTTTATTCCTTCAGAAACCATCTGCAAGTGAATCAAGAACAATGATGTTGTTTTGAAGGCTAGATGTTGCATGTAGGTGCACCATAGGTAGCTGCTGATATTAATCCCAGTGTTTGTTGGTTTGCTTTGAACAGCTCGACGGTGGCGCAGCCTTCTGAAATGCCTCCGTCTCCTCTGGTGTGGGAGTAGCTGCTGCTGCTGCTGAACTTCATTCCTACGGACGCTGAAGCTGCTCCACCGGGAACAAGAACATGTCTTCACTTTGTCAGCTTCGTAGCATTTCACTGGAGAGAGAGGCTCAGGTCTGATGGGTGGAAGTTGGAGAAGAGTTTAGCAGACAGACCAATCGGATCACTTCCTGGTTAAAAATACAACTTTTAAACGAAAACTCCTTTTATATATATATATATATGAAAATGTCGGGCCAAACGTTTAGTACCTGGCCTTCAGTGCGGGTTTACTGTGATCCGTATCTCACTAACCGTGCTGCAGTAAATAAACAGAT